>NW_022437090.1:557397-622179 GCF_009761245.1 Sapajus apella | reverse complement strand
CCTTCCCCCACTCATTCCTTCCCCCACTCATTCCTTCCCCCAGTCATTCCTTCCCCCAGCCATTCCTTCACCAGTCATTCCTTTCCCCACTCATTGCTTCCCCCACTCATTCCTTCCCCATTCATTCCTTCCCCCACTCATTCCTTCCCTCACTCATTCCTTCCCTCACTCATTCCTTCCCCCAGTCGTTCCTTCCCCCCCTCATTCCTTTCCCCAGTCCTTCCTTCCCCCCACTCATTCCTTGCCCCAGTCATTCCTGCCCCCACTCATTCCTTCCATCAGTCATTCTTTCCCCCACTCATTCTTCCCCCACTCATTCTTCCCCCACTCATTCCTTCCCCCACTCATTCCTTCTCCCACTCATTCCTTCCCCAACTCATTCTTTCCCCCACTCACTTCTTCCCCCACTCATTCCTTCCGCCACTCATTCCTTCCCCCTGTCATTCATTCCCTCAGTCATTCATTCCCTGTCATTCATCCCCCCAGTCATTCCCCCACTCATTTATTCCCCCACTCATTCATTCATTCCACACCCTCTGTTGAGCACTGGAATGTGCCACGCTCACTGTTTGCTGCAGGGATGGAATGTGGAACCACAAAGATGAAGAATGGTAGCTGCCTTCTCACAACTTCCTGCAGGGAGTTCAGAGAGACATGGAAGAGGGAATCACAGTGTAGGATTTCTCATTAGTGGGGAGCGCATACTGGGGCCACAATCATGGAAGCCTTCCCAGAGGAGGTGACATCTCTATGCCTTACTTACAAGGCCCATCAACAGGGGAGTTATGTAGCCAGGGCTTGATCCCAGATCCACGCCCTTTCACGGTGCTTCTCAGCCTTGGCTTGTGCACAGAGATCACCTATGAATGGTTCAGAACTGGCCCCTCACACTGATGGATTTCAGAGCTTCCCAGGTGCTTCCTAGATATAGTCAAGACTGGAGCTACTGCTTTAAGTCTAAGGTTCATTCCCTTAAGCCTGAGAATAGAGGATGCGGCAGACCCCATAGGGCTGTTGTGAGATGGATGAAAAGCACTTTATGTTTGGAAAGGGCGGTTATTAAATATTTGTCTTAAGTATTCAGCCTGAGTGTCGCCTCTGTGGATTGAAAATAACAAGCCTTTCTTCTCTTCTCTGTGACTCTGCCATGTGGCAGCTGTGTGACCCCGAGCAGATTTTTACTTGGCTTTTCTGGGCCCATTTTCTCTTCTGTTAAATGAGCCGTAATAACTAACCCATGGAGCGACTGCGAAGAAGAAATGAGCAAATGCAGCACAGAGCACTTTGCACGGTGCCCAGCATGTGCACGACGGGACCTCAGCAGACAGACGTTCGTTCTCTTTTCTTTTTGTGCTTGACTTGAACTCTGTCCTGGGTACTGCCCAGAACTTGGCTGTGTTGTCTCTGGGTTTGGGGTTGGCTCTGAGCCAGGTGTGGACAAGCTCTGCTGGCGGTAGGTAGCTCTGAGATTACCCAAGCCCTGGAAGCCAGTTCTGAGAGACGGCAGCCATTGGCCATTATGCAGTCCTCCTAAACCCG
Source organism: Sapajus apella (assembly GCF_009761245.1). Lineage (NCBI taxonomy): Eukaryota > Metazoa > Chordata > Mammalia > Primates > Cebidae > Sapajus > Sapajus apella. The sequence continues at coordinate 620,640 of NW_022437090.1, read as the reverse complement.
CTGACGGGGAGTAATGAAACACTTGCTCAGTTGCGCTGAAAGAAATTAAAGGCTATTCCTCGTCTCACACCCCAATGATACCCATGAAGCCCCAAGCACATTGTGTAAAATAAGGTAGGGAATTGTTGGATCAAAACCCTGGGGATGTCTAGAGATGCCAGGGCCGAGTACATGAAACCAGATGCTGGCTTGAAAATCCTGGAATGCATTCCCTAGAGATGCTGTTGGGTTCCTTTCCATTCCCAGAGGCAAGATGAGCAGCTGTCCGTTGTGCTAAGAAAGGAGAGGCTCTCTGTGTTTGAAGTAGAGGGGAGGGGTTCAAGGCCAAGGCCCAAGACCCCTTCCAGTTCCAGGGCTCAGGGGCATCTGGGGTACGACCCAGCCTGCTTTGCCTGGGACCTTGCTTGTCTGATGTACATATTTACAAAACAAAGAGAGCAAAGAAATGTTTGTTTTGAGAGGAGAATCCCCACATACTAGATTTCTAAGGTCTGTGCAATGAGCTGAAGTGTGGTCGCAGCCCTAGCATTGCATTCCTGGGCCATTCCAGAGCTGCCTTGCTTAACCAATAACATCCAGTTTGCATCAATGTGTGGAAATTTGCTGACAGCAGGAGCCAGTCTTCTGCCTTGCAATCACCCTGGTCTCCGCCTCCCCTAATGTGCTAAAGAGCCAGGAACCAAGCCCTGGGGAGAACAGAGGAAGTCAGGAGAAGACTCATTCAATTCAGGGGATGAGCCTTTTTGTTCCTGCTTCCCACGGGTGCAAAGAGACTTTCCAGGACACATCCCTGCTCCGTTGCTGGCCCTCCAGGCCATCCCAAATGTGGGGACCCTTGGAGCTAACCTACACGCTACTGAGAGAACTGCCAGCTGGCTGGGGTGGGAGCTCACAGTGATGGGACCTCACGCTAAGTGCCAAGTTCTCAACATGTCCTGTTGCTCCCAACTGCCGCTGTGATACCCATTTTAGGAAGAGCTGAGGTGTGGAGAGGTCACTTCTGGCCCATCGTGGAGCCGGATTCTGACCCTGCTCGTAAGTCCAGATGGCTCTTTTTTTTCTGAGACGGAGTCTTGCTCTGTCACCAATCTGGAGTGCAGTGGCGCGATCTCAGCTCATTGCAACCTCCGACTCCTGTGTTCAAGTGGTTCTCCTGCCTCAGCTTCCTGAGTAGCTGGGATTATAGGTGTCCGCCACCACGCCCAGCTAATTTTTGTATTTTCAGCAGAGACAGGGTTTCACCATGTTGGCCAGGATGGTCCCGACCTCCTGACCTGGTGGCCCACCCCCCTTGGCCTCCCAAAGTGCTGGGATTACAGGTGTGAGCCACCGCGCCCGGCCCAGGCTTCTCTTTCCACCCTCTTGAGTTGTCTCCCCATAGGAATCACCACGGCAGCATTTGACGCCATGCAAATTCCTAATTTCCCAGGACCCACGGAGGCAAGTAGCTGATCAGTTCTCAGATGGGTGCATGGGATTCACAGGTACCCTCTTCAGGCTTTTCCAGTCCCAAGGATCAGCTACTGGTTCAGGTCATTTCAAGTAATGAGGACCAGCGGGGAGTCTTGGGATGACCAGGATCCATGGTGTCGCAGGTGGGCCTTGCGGATCCTGTCATGAGAAGGTCACTCAGAATCCAAGGCCGTTCTGGGGGCCACTGCCCTGGGCCCAGCTTTTCACTGGGAGGCCTCTTCTCCAACATGGTGTATGATTCCACCATCCCTGCCTCTATCTACCTCTTTGTGTCTGCTTGGCTGTCTCCATATTCCCCAGTTTGGACTCCTGGGAGAGGTGGCCTGCTAATCTTCATCAGAGTGGCTTGGACAGAACTGAGTCAGGGCAATGATTCATGGTCCTTCCCACGTGGAAGGCAGTGCCCACGGGCTGTGAGCATGGCACATGCCCAACCAGCCTGTCGAGAACCACGGTCTAACCACATCTGACCTCTAAGACAGACAAAGCTGGACCTTAGTTACAGTGATAAGAACAGATTGCAGTCAGCGATAACTATTGCAGCAGGAAGAGTCCAGCGTGAACTGAATGTGACCTCGATGTGTACAGAGGTAACAGGGATTTTAAGGGAAAAGGAGGGATTAGGGAGGAGGAAGAGAGGGAACTCTGTAGAGTCAGGGAAGTAAAAAGTTGCAGAAAGTGGAAAGGAGCTGGTTTATGGAAAACCCGTCTGGGTTTGACAACTGGTGCTTATCACAGTGAGGCTTCTGCGCTCCCACAGCGGCCAGGGACAGGGGCTCCGTCTTCAGGTGCTGGCTAGAACACACAGGAAATTCTTTTGGTAGTCTTGCATTTTCTCAGGCAGCCTATTTAAGGAGGGCCAGGTCATCCTAGTGGTAGAATATTGAGCTGCTAGAAACTATATTAGTGTGTGTTCACGTCTATGTAGACACGTCTCATGTCTTTATAGGCCAAGGTTGAGGTTCAGGAGAGCCTGGCTAGAGAGCCTTTGTCACTGATCCCTTGAGAAGCCCATATGACAGTGGAGAAATGAGGACGAGCATGTGTCCTGGTGCCTCTCAGACTTACGAGAGTACTAGCAGCATGCCTGGAGCAGCCCTGCCCGTCCCGTCTCTGCCCTGGGCCCCCCTCACCCCGCCACGCTGCCTGCTTGAGACCCACACCTGCTGGGACAGACTGGATCTGCCTCACCGCATTTTTGCATCCAAAGAAGAGATAGGGTGAAATACGTGTGCATCCCCATGGGTCAGCACATGGTTGGAGATCAGTTAGCAAGGTGGGGATCTAGAAGACAGGCAGTAACACAGCGCAAATCGATGCAACCCAGGGTCAGGCCCTGAGTCACTGTGCGCACAGCAAGCTGTGGCCTCCATGCTGGGGTAGCGCCTTTCCCGCCCCTCCCACCCTGGGCAGGTGGGATCCGTGGGTGAGAACAGCACCCATTCTGGACGTGCAGGCACCAGAGGTTACGAGTGGAACCAGGGAGGAACGGGAATACAGAGGCGTTCAGAAGGGGATTCAAGGCCGGGCGCGGTGGCTCAAGCCTGTAATCCCAGCACTTTGGGAGGCCGAGGCGGGTGGATCACGAGGTCAAGAGATCGAGACCATCCTGGTCAACATGGTGAAACCCCGTCTCTACTAAAAATACAAAAAATTAGCTGGGCATGGTGACGCGTGCCTGTAATCCCAGCTACTCAGGAGGCTGAGGCAGGAGAATTGCCTGAACCCGGGAGACGGAGGTTGCGGTGAGCCGAGATCGCGCCATTGCACTCCAGCCTGGGTAACAAGAGCAAAACTCCGTCTCAAAAAAAAAAAAAAAAAAAGGGGGATTCAGATCATGCTTGCTCACAAAGTGATGCATGCATCCACCCATTGCCCTCCATGCCATCTGTTCAGCCTTTATTCAGCCCCTCAGCCAGCCACGTGTCATGTGAAGAGCTGCAGGGCCATGGACAGACAAGACATGGTCTCCGTGTCCAGGGGAAAATAGGATATGTGCTTGTAACCCTCACAGATGGAGAGCAGTGCCATGTGGTCCTAGGAGTACCAGCCTGCTCTGCCCTGGGCCCTGCTGGTTTAACCTGAAACCGTCTTCTCTTGGTATATGGTATGTTACTGAAAGCGGCCACAATGGGAAGAGCAGTGGTCTCAAAAGAAAAGGATCTGGCATCCCAGTAATGGCTGGTGACTTCTCTCTGAGCCTCAGTTTCCTCATTTTTAACTGAGGTTTTGGCCGATGGAGCCCCTGAGTTCTCTGCCAGCTTTGACATTCTGTGACCTTTCTTATCTATTTTAAACTGTTGGTTCATGTGAGCGAGTCTGGGACAAAGACAACACTTAACTTGTCTTTGCATCATTGTACCGGGCGCAATCCTGGAATGTGGTAGTAATTCCGTACCTGCAACTGGATGGGTAAATAAATACGCCATTGAAAAAATAAATACAGACATTGACAAAATATGCATAAAGAATTAAAAGCTAAGGCTGGTTTATCCTTCCTCCGCCTGCAATCATTGACATGTTCATCTTCAAATACAAACTCAGCAATAGCTGTGCTTCACAAGGGCAACCTTGGTTCTCCCATAAGACTCAGGAGAAACCAAGGTGTTTCTATGAATTTTTGTTAGAAGCATTGCAGTTCCAGACTTAAGGTGATTGTTTTCCATGTAACTGCTCCATCAAAAGGCATCTTACATCAAAGTCGTGATGCAAATTGGCGGACCATGCTCAGAGATCTTCTGAAGAAAGAATTCCAGGAAAGAAAGGAGGGCGTGAATGGAGAGCTGGCCCAAGGGTTAAGTCTCAAGTTCAGGCCTCAGCTCTTCTGCTAGCTGTGAGATGACTTGAGCAAGGCAGGCAAGCCACCTCTCTGGGCCTCTGCTCCCACATGTGCTATGCAAAGAGTGTGGACTACGTCATCTTCAAGTCTCTACCAGCTGGCAAATGCTTTGCTTTGCCATCATTTTTGATGATTGGAAAAGCCCAAAGACTGTGTCTCAATTACCTACAAGTCACCCCTGGCACTAAGTATTGGAACATCTGTTGCCGACAACTAAGTTAATGGAGGTTGTTCCTGGTGATATCCTGAGAAGATGCTGAGTTTCCTTGTCCAGAGCCATGCCTTGATTGTCTCCATGACCTGGCCTTATCTGTGCCTCAGCTGTACCCTCTTTATTGGGGAACGAGTTCAAGCTGTGAGAGATCTGGGGCCTGCAGCAGGAGTGTGGCTGAGGACCATGGGGTTGGTCCCAGGCGTGGCCTGGGTGAAGGGCAGGCTCAATCCAACAGGTCAAGGAAGGGGGAGGCAGGTGCTGTGATCTGGGGCTGCAGCAAGGCAGAGAGCTCCAAGCAGAGGTTGGAACTGACACTCCAGAAAACTTGTGGGGTGAAACAATGAGCCCCTTGATCTGGGAGACGGCAAGGAGGCTGCCCAGCCAGGACCCAGTCTCCCGCCTGTGTTCCTTCAAGCTGCTTTTCTCCCATAGGGTTACCCGGTGAGAGCAGGCAGTGAGGCTCTGGTCTGGGCTTTGAGGTGACGCACTTTTCTCTTTCTGCTTCTCTGTATCAAATGGTGTTGATGGGGCTTGTTACCAAACCGAAGTGGGATCTTCTTGCCTGGCATGGTAAAGCCAGACATCCACACTGAAATTTTCCAGTGGGAAGAAGGATGGTGTTTATTTGCAGGACACCAAGCAAAGAGAATTTGGTAGCTCACGCTTAAGACTCAACCTCCTGGATGGCTTACAAGCAAGGCTGTTTAAAGGCAGGGGTAAATTTCAGGAGAGCAGAAGTTACACGCAAATTCGTCAGTCAATACATGGATGTTATACATTGGTTTGGCCTAAAAAGGTGGGAAATTGGAAGCAAGGGCTTCAAGGTCATACGTGGCTTCAAACACTTTCTGATTTGCAATTGGTTAAGGAAAGGAAACTTTGCGTAAAAACTTGGGTTCAGCAGAAAGGAATGTTAAGGTCTGGCCTATGGACATGACTTCTTCCAGGTCCTCGGGCTAGCTATGTGCCTGGAATTGCCCTTTATTTTGTGGCAGTGGAGAATACAGAAGAAAGAACACAGTCATTAGCTGGGCATGGTGGCAGGTACCCTGTGGTCCCAGCTACTTGGGAGGCTGAGGTAGGAGGATGACTCGAGCCTGGGGGGCAGAGGTTGTAGTGAGCTGCGATCATGCCACTGCACCCCGCCTGGCTGACAGAGCCAGACGGGGTCTCAAAAAAAAGTCAGTCAGTCAGCGTTCAGGCCTCAGTTTCCCCTCATTTGAGGTGTACATGCTAGAAAATCCACTCAGTTCTGGGTTTCTGAAAAACACCTCAGGGACATATGTTAAGATATTCTCTAGTTTCTACCGAGAGCAAAACATCTGATGACTCTAACTTCCTTGACTATTGTTTTAAGTGACTGTTTCTTTCTTATGAACTTGCTCATTTGCTTCCCGGGGCTAGCTAGGTGCCTAGAATTTCCCTTGAAGAAACTCAAGATTTTTTTTTATTTTCATGTTTAGGGGCCTGGCAGGCCCCTAAAAGGGGTCCCTGCTGCATCTCAGGCTCACAGTCCCCAGTTCTGGGGCAGCAGGGAAAAGAGGAACAGAGACATCTGGGTGTCTCTGCTATGGAGGGCGGGGGTGGGCATTTCCAGAAAAAGCTCTGCCCAAGACTTGTGGGATGCGGATTGGAACAAGCCGTCAAGAACAGCCTCCCCTTGTCCTCTCTGTTTTTAGTAAGGAACAGCTCTTGGTGTCTCCTTTAAGCTTGGGTTTTCCAGCCAAGTGATGCTACGTGCCAGCGCCATTCCTGTAGAGCTGGTGGGGACCAGCCTTGCAGTCAGTACCATCCTCTCAGCTTGCAAACCGTGAAGGCATGGACAGGTAGACCCCAGTCTGCAGGTTAGGGATCTAGAACAAGAGGAAGAGTGTGATAGTCTCTGCACCTAACGCCCTCACCTGAAGGGCGTAAATCAGAAATCCACACAGGAGCGGTATGGGGCAGGGCTTTCTTCAGGGTTGCTGATCCTCATTTGCTCAGGAAGGATTTTCCAGGGGTCAATGAGGTGTGATGCCAAGGAGGAGGTGAAGGGGCCTCACAGTCAATGAAGGGCAGTTACTAGGGGACGTGGCTGCAGCCTTAAAAGCCTGGGGTTCCATTGCTCATTGCCAGCTCTCTTGCCCTTTGCCCTCTAACTGGAGCATCTGCTCTTGCTTTGTAGCCTAGGGGTGTCTGAGTCTTACACAATCAAGAATCCCTGTCTTTCATTTTCCTCCACTGCCGTGTGCAGAGAGAGGCATCTCCCTGACCCCAGTAGCCTCGTTCCTCCTGCAGGGACCCTCTTGGGGGGCATCTGAGAAAAAAGGTCCCTGGGCTGACAGGAAGAGTCTTGGGGAAGTCACAGACCAGGCTGAGGCTGTCTCTCAGTCACCGTGTCTGATTAAGTGGGGGCTGATGCATTGTGGGGTAAGAGCATTTCCCAGTGGTGGTTGGCTGCTTGGTGGGAAAGCTTTGACCTGGGGCAGAAACTGCTGGGAAAAGGCAGAATTTAAACCCTCTGCCCACAGAAACCCAAACCTTAAGTCATGCTGTCTTTCTCAGGCTAAAGGGTAGTTGCTATTGGAGGGTATTAGTGATTCCCCAAGTGTGTTACTGGAGGTGGCCTCATTGCTCAGCTCTGGGAGGGCTCCTGCCTGCCTGCCAGCCTCCCCTATACCTCTTCAGGGGCAAAGAAGGCCAGAGACACAAGTTCCTGATTTAGACTCCAAGCTCCTGAATTGGGGCAGCCTACCTCATAAGCAGGTCAAACCTTAGCCTGTGGTTTCCCAGGGAGGTGGTAACAGAGCTGAGATGTTGTTGGGTGGGGAGAAAATGATGCAAAATCCACAGCTTAGAGCCACGCTCTGTGAAGTGGAGCTAGAATAAAACACACCATCTGATTTGGGCGAATCCAGGCGGGAAGGTGTGGCTTTCAGATTCACGTTGACCCTGCTGGGTCATGCAGCATCTGTTGATCCTGTGGGCAGGCAGTCCTCCACCATGCGGGGGAGTCTAGGGGATCTGAGGACAGGTGGTGAGGAGCAGGCTTCCATGCCTGATGAACCGACATGGGTCTGGATGGAGTGGAACCTTGTCCAGCCTCGCCCAGGTGCTCTGTAGTTCTTTTTCCCCCTTGCGGGAACTTTTTGGTTCCTGAGATCAATGTGGTCCCTATTGGTGAGACTATGAGGAGCCCTGCAGGCCATGACTTTGCTTGGTACATAGTAAGCATGGGCCATGGGCCAGAGACATCCTTGAAATTGATGCCATGAGTCCCATAATTGTGTGTATCATATGTTTTCAATTTTTTGAACGTGTCTTATTTCCAAATATCCTTCTGTTATGTCTGTATACATTGAAACCTCTTGGGAATTTCAGTATTTCAACATCCAAATGACATTTTCCAGACTTCCTCTTGTACCCACCATGATCCTTTGACAGCCACATTCCCATTCTCCCATTTGAGATGTACGGTCATTGTAATAGCCTGAGCTCTGGGTCCAGAATCCAGAGTCACCTCACAAAGAGAAGGCAGCGAGTGTGTGATTAGAAGGGTTGTGATGTAATCAAGAGGGTGCTGGAGATCTGGGTGCCCTGATGGTGGATTCTCCATTCAGGCTGCCACCAAAGCCCTGGACTCTGGAAAGCTGTGCCCTCCAGACAGCACCTGCCCACCGTATTAATTCATTAATTCATGCACGGCTTCCCTTTGCACAGGCTGGGCATCTCAGTGCACCAGGCCCTGCACCAGGTCACAGGATCATCAGAAGGCTCACAGTGTGCTAAGAGTAAATAGCAATAGCAATTATGATACAAAGCTATAAGCATGTACCCAGGAGGGGCCCTGTCAGGTGTGGGGACCAGGGAAGGAGAAGAGGCATCTAAGCTGAGATCTAAAGGACAAGGAAAGCTTAGGCCAGAGTATAGAAAGGGGTTTTCTGAGGTGGGGAGTCCATGTCCTTCCTCAGCTCATTCAGGTCTCCATATAAAGCCTTCCTTCCCCACCCGTCTAAGATGGCACCTCCTCTCTCTCCTCACTCCCCACCCTCTTCCTTGTTCACTTGTCTGAGATGGTACCTGCCCTCTCATTCCCTCCCTCCTCCCCTCATCCAAGATGGCGCCTGCCCTCTCATTTCCTCCCTCCTCCCCTCATCCAAGATGGCGCCTGCCCTCTCATTTCCTCCCTCCTCCCCTCATCCAAGATGGCGCCTGCCCTCTCATTTCCTCCCTCCTCCCCTCATCCAAGATGGCGCCTGCCCTCTCATTTCCTCTCTCCTCTACTCAGCCAAGGTGGCGCCTCCCTCATTCTCCACTCCCTTCCTGTGCTTCTGTTCTTACCTATGCTCTTCACCACGTGGCCATGGTTATGGTTCTGTTTTTGTTTACTAGCTGTATTGCTAGACTCTCCCTAGAATGTCAGCTCCCTGAGGGCAGGGACTCTGTTCATGAGCATATCCACAGCTGTCTAATAGACTCTCAGTCACTTACTTGGCTAAAGAAGTGGGTGCACAAGGTGAGTTCAGGTTAGCCAGAACAGAGAGGCTAAGTCAGAGAGTCTCTGACCATCCACTCCGTTGCCTAGTCACACCCAGCCTCTTCCTGTTGTTTTGGTCCCACTCCTCGACCTCTGCCTGGCCTGCTTGGGGACTCACAGCGTCCTTCTGCCACTTCTTGCTGACCCCACACTGTGGCTTATGTTGTAGGCCTCCTGGTGCAGCCAGAGGTGAGGCAGGTCTGTGAGAAACCAGGGCTGACAGCCTGGCCTCAGCCAACCCAGGGTCAAGCCCCTGCGCAGCAGCTGGGTCCTCCTTGGTGCTGCTGGCTGCAGATTAGCCTGTCCTTACCACTCCTGGGGAGCTTCTTGGTGTCAGACCCAGCCTCTGAATTCCAGCTTCTCTCCATGTTTTTCTTCTCCAGGATCTCTCTGTTCTCTTGCACAGCTTCTCACTGTTTGGGGACAGCCTGCATGAGTTTGGGTTTGCAGTCTGCCTGGGGAGAGCGGTCACCCGGCCAGGGATGAAGGATCTGCAGCAAATGCATCCAGTGTCAAGAGGAGGCAGGCCTTGTCCTCTCACTGTAGTCTTTCGACATCCTTCCTGCGGTTGGGGTTGCTTCCTGGTGGCTTCCGTGGTTCCTCTGCAGAATTTTCTGGGGTTTTCTTGGCCCAGGCATGTGGCCGGTTCTGAGTTCTCTCCCTTCTCATGGGGCACAGATGTCAATTCTGCCATCTCCTTCAGGACCTGTGACGGTCTTTGCCAAATCAGAGTCATGAAAAGGAGGCTCCTTCCAGCCCAGCTCCTTTACTTGGCCAAATAAAAGGAAAAGGAAAATCACAGGCCCAGGAGTGCCACGTTTATTGGTGGCAGGGCTTGAGTAGGTTTGCTGTTTTCTCTGGCGGTTCACGTGGGGATTTTCCTGCATTGTGTCACCCCCTTGTCACTGGGTTCCAGTACAATGTCCACCCGCACCCCACATGACCCCAGTGGTTTCTGGCTTTAAAAAAAAGGCGACTTTGGTTTCTTCTCTGACCTTAGATTACTGAGGGTTGGAGCTAGAAGGGAGCTTGCTGATGGATCATCTAATCCAAATGCCAGTCCACGGTCCACAGACTAGTTTTCTCTGAATCATTTGGGATGCTTGGAAAAATACAGATTCCTCACTCTTGCCACCCAGATTCTGTTTCAATAGATCTGGGCTGGCCCCAGAATCTGGGGTTCCTGATGATTTTGATAACACCCACTGACCACTTCGGTATCTTATCAAGTGAGGACGCTCAGGTCCCAGCAGGGGAAATTGTCCCCAAGATTAGTGGGGTGGACAGGATGGTGAAAAGGATGTGGGAAGACACATCAGGAGACCCAGGCCATGATCCCAGCTCTGGCACCGACCATGCGTATCGCCCTGAGACCGACTCTCCAGCCAAACCCTGGCTTTGCGATGATCTAAGGCCTCTTTCAGTTGCCCCGGTGTTCTTTGAGTCCCCAACATTTCCGCTTGGAGAACCAGTGCATTGTAACGCTCAGGAATGACTCTCTGCTCCATTCTGCAAACATTTACTTTCATTGTCTCCAGCCAGGCTGTGTGCTAAGCATTGAGTTTACAGATCAACATGACAGGGGCTCAGCCCTGAGAGAAGGGGGAGCAAACCCGCATTGCCCTTTGCACTTTGTTGCGTTGTGTTTGCAATGCAGATGTTCCCATGTTGCAGTTGCGGAAATGCTCTCAGAGAGGTTGTGAGACTACTTTCAGGTCATTCCGGTAAAGAGGGCCTACTATGTGCCAGGTGCTATTCTGAGCTCTTCACGTCTATTGCCACGTTTCATTGATTCTGTGACACACATTTATACATCTGTGGAATAAGGAAGCATCCAGCACTTGACATAATTTGCCACCTACCCGACAGAGTTTTTTTCTTCTTAGTGACACATAAAACAGTGAGGTGCCTGCCACAACAGGTGGCATCTCAGACTTGAGGAAACACTGTGTCTCACAGTTGCAGATAAGAAGTGGCAGAACCAGAATTCACCACCGGCTCTCTCTGGCTTAAAGCACTTTCAAGCTCACAACTTAGTGGGAAAATGAAAATGAATGACTGATTCAGGACTGAGATACTTCCCAGGACACAGCAAAGCTACCTGCCCACAAGGCCTTGACCATCCTTGGCTTCCTGTTTCTCTTACACCCTCCCCTCTGGCAGGCGAGGCTGCTGGTCACTGGGTCTCGAACAGTGGAGAGAAATCCGGTAACACCCTCCTTGATATTTACCCAAATGAGCTGAAATTGACGTCCACATGAAAACCTGCATGTGGATATTTACAGTAGCTTTATTCATCAAGGCAAAAACTTTGAAGCAACCCAGATGTTTTTCAGTAGGTGAATGGATGAATAAACTATGGTGCACACAGACAACAGAATATCATTCTGTCCTAAAAGAAAAGACCTATCAATCAAGCCATGAAAAGACATGAAGGAACGTTACATGTGAAGGTCCACTTACTTATTACTAAGTGAAAGATACCAATCTGAAAAGGCTCTGTACTGTATGATTCCAACTATGACATTCTGGAAAAGGCAAAACTTTGGAGGTAGTAAAAAAATCAGTGGTTGCCAGTGGCACAACCGTGGCTCCCTGCAGCCTTAACCTCCCAGGCTTAAATGATCCTCCCACCTCAGCCTCCCAAGTAGCTAGGCCCACAGGCATGGGCCACTTTGCCTGGCTAACTTATAATTATTGTTTCGCAGAGACAGAGTTTCCCCGTACTGCCCAGGCTGGTCTTGAAATCCTAGCCTCACGTGATCCTCCTGCTCTGCCCTCCCAAAGTTCTGGGATTACAAGCGTAAGCCGCCACACCTGGCCCCTCTTTTGCCCACTTTCTGATCCAATGGGGTTATTTGTTTTTTGCTTGTTGAATTAAGTTCCTTATAAGTTCTGGATATTAGACCTTTGTGGGATGCATAGTTTGCAGATATTCATATTTTCTCCCATTCTGTAGGTTGTCTGTTCCCTTCGCTGATTTTTTTTTCCTGCACAGAAGCTCTTTAGTTTAATTAGGTCTCTCTCATCTACTTGTCAATTTTGGTTTTTGTTGCAATTGCTTTTGAAGATTTAGTCATAAATTCTTTCCCAAGACCAACGTCCAGAATAATGTTTCCCAGGGTTTCTTCTGGGATTCTTACAGTTTGAGGTCTTAAATTTAAATCTTTAATCCGTCTTGAGTTATATAATTTTGTATAAGGTGAAAGGTAGGGGTCCAGTTTCATGCTTCTGCATATGACTAGCCAACTATCCCTGCGCTGTTTACCAAATAGGGAGTTCTTTCCCCACTGCTTTTTTTTTTCAACTTTGTCGAAGATCAACTGTCTGCAGGTGTGTGGCTTTATTTCTGGGGTCTCTATTTTGTTCCATTGATTTCTGTGTCTGTTTTTGTACCAGCAATGTGCTGTTAAAAGGCCTATTTTTTTAAAGGTGGGGAGAAGGCTGGCAAAGGGCAGGAGAGGCCCAGGGTGATTTGGGGGCCGAAGTCTTGGTATAGCTGGCCCCAGCCCTCTCTTCCTCCTACCCCGGGGAAGGAGGAGTCAGAGAAGGCCCCTGGGGCCGGGTCCTGGTGTGTGCGGAGCCGGGTAGTGACGGTCGACTGCTCCCGCAGGTGCCGTGGAGGCCCCGATGCTGATCCGCCTGGTGAACGGCTCAGGCCCTCACGAGGGCCGCGTGGAGGTGTACCACGACCGGCGCTGGGGCACTGTGTGTGACGACGGCTGGGACAAGAAGGATGGAGACGTGGTGTGCCGTATGCTGGGCTTCCGCGGGGTGGAGGAGGTGTACCGCACGGCTCGATTCGGGCAAGGTAAGGCCTCTGACGGCAAAGGACATGGGGAGAGGGCCTGCGCATCCCAGGACTGGGCACCCCTCCAAAGCCTGAGTCCCTTTCATGGCAGGTCTGCGAGGTGACCCCAGCCTCTGCCGGAACGCTTCCTGCAATGAGAACTCACTGCCCCACACCAGGTGGCCATCAGACAGTTCTGAGGATGAGAACGTTCTTCCTTTCCCTGATCTGAGTCCTGTATCCTGGCAGTTTCTCCTGCCGGTCCTCCGCAGTCCGGTGTTCCAGGCTCAGCTGCCGTCCCTATCCCCCGGGCTAGCTCTTCACACCTTCCTAACTTGCTCTCGTGTCTCTACCACGTTTTCATCATTACTTGACACTTGTATGACACTCACTGTGTGCCAGGCTATGTTCTCAACACGTAACAAATATTCACCCATTTCATCTTTACGGCACTGTGAAGTATGCAGGTATCATCGCTGTTCTTCTTTTCCTTTCTTTTTTTTTGGTGGGGGGACAGGATCTTGTTCTGTCATCTAGTTTGGAGTGCAGTAGTGCAGGCATGGCTCACTGCAGCCTTGTTCACTCAGGCTCTATGATCCTCCCACCTCAGCCTCCTGAGTAGCTGGGACTACTAACCATGCCCAGCTAATTTTTCTTGTTATTTTTAATAAAGATGAGGTCTCACTATGTTGCCCAGACTGGTCTCGAACTCCTGGGCTCAAGCAGTCCACCCACCTTGGCTTCCCAAAGTGCTGGGATTACAAACGTGAGCCACCATGCACAGCCATCCCTGTTTTCCAAATGAGAAAATGAAGGCTCAGAGAAGTTGAGTAACCTGCCCAAGGTCACACAGCTAGCAAATGCCTGACCTGGAGTTTAGACCCAAGCAGGTGTCTTAGGAGTATGTTTTTGAACCACTCTGCTAGGCTGTCTCTGCCTCTCTGAGTCTCTTCTTCTCTAGGCGAACATCCCCAGATATTTACCTTGTCCTCATATGACAAGGTCTGGAAAGCCTTCATCATTCTGGCTGCCTTCGTATTGACACACAGAAGCACAGCGACCTTCCCATGGATGGCACAGGAGCCTCTGAGGAAGGGGCACAGACCCTTCCTAGATAGATGGCTGATTCGAACCCTGTGTTTGTTTCCTGATGGATCATAGACTCTTGTGTCGACTCACAACTAAAACATTGGTCCCACTCCCCACACCCATTCAGTAGTGAGCTGTCCCTTGGCAGCATGTCCTGGCCTGTTGCTTCTGCACTCCGGGTCTTGGTGTCCTGTCCACAACTAAAGAGCCTGCAGCCCCTGCGATGGGTCTCCCAGCCTGGGCCCCCTGGGATTTAAGATGCTGCTGCTCACCTGTGGAGAAGTCCAGGTGGGTGTGGGGAGGGATTGGGGCTGATCCTCTCACACCCAGTCACCAGGCCTGCTGGTGACCTGTGGACGGCAGCCCGCTGACTGCAGGGTTCCCAATGTTATGAAGAGCCGGGCGTGCCTGCTGAATTACCCGAGGTCCTTGCTGTCCAAACTGCTGTGCTCAATGGCTACAGGGACCCATGGCATAGGGTGAGGGGAGAGAGTGGCATGTCCCTTCCAGATGGGGACCTTGGAGCCAGGTCACATCCAGGCTGGAGGTGGAAGCCTCCGCTCCTCCCAGCCACCTTGCTCTTCACCCCCGTGCGGGGCTGCGGCAGCTCTTGCTCTGAATCTCATCCCATAGATCTCATTGGTAATTGAATGTGACTGTTAAAACACATGCTCTGAATGAAGAGACCCCCCCAAACAGGCTCTGTGAGCAACATGGCTGTTTATTCAGCGGGGTGCAGGCAGGCTGAGTCCAAAAAGAGAGTCTGTGGAGGGCGGTGGGATAGGAGTTGGTTTTATAGGTTTGGGGTAGGCAGTAGAAAGTTGCAGAAGTTACAGTTTAGGGTGGCTTTTGCAAGCTGGGAGGGGGTCTCGGGTCTGGAGTCACAGGGGTGACCAAGGTCAGTTACAAAGTCCAATTGCATTATCAACCAAGGCGGGAATAAGGAACAGTAGAAGAATGTCTCAGGTTAATTTGGCACCGCAGGGGTTGATCATTCTTCCCTTTTTCGTGGTCTTCCAGCTACTTCAGATTTTCTAATTCCAGGAGGCCATCCAGAGGTGCTCGTGTGGGTCACGGGGGTTGCCATGGCGTCCATGGTGTCATCAGTCAGCCTAAAAGACCTTACAGTGACCCTTGCTGAAATCTGCCAAGCAGCCAGCAGGGAGTGCAGTTTTAAGGGGCAGAGTTTGAGGGGCAAATTCGAAGGGGTCCAGCACCACGAAGGGCAGCCCCCCAGGAAAGAATACTGTTCTCCCACAGGCTTGGGGCAGGATCCCAGCCAGTTTTGGCAAAGGAAAACCACCTTTATTGTCGGTGAGAATAGGGACAGTCCTCAAATTCCCATTTCAAGCTCCAAAGAAGGCCTCTTCCTAATAAGTGGCAGTAAAACATTTTCAGAAAAAAAATTATAAATTCTTTTTTTGGTTTTCTCTATGAGAAGCAATTTGGTTCAATATAAATTCTTTTCAAGAAGCCAGAATAGGTAGTTTGAAGGTCACAGGTCACGTTAGCCTGACTCTGTCAGTTGGTGAAAAGGCAGCAGGTGGCCTGTGAGCGCCAGGCCAGCAATCCTGTAGCCTTTGTGGCTTCTTTCATTCCCTGATCTCTGTTCCTCTTCACACATGTGGGGGAGCTCTAAGCTTGCCACTTGGTTCTTTAAACTGGTTGATTTCACTAATGCCCCATTTTTTGCACTGTAATTTCCCTATCACAGTGCCCTGACGGGTCTCTGGTGCTATTGGTGACCTTGGCTGGTTGCAGGCCAGGAGTCACTAGAGGTGTACAGAGGGTCGGCTGGGTACAGTGGCTCACGCCTGTAATCCCAGCAGTTTGGGAGGCCGAGGCAGGCGGATCACGAGGTTAAGAGATCGAAACCATCCTGGCCAACATGGTGAAATCCCGTCTCTACTAAAAATACAAAACAGTTTAGCTGGGCGCGGTGGCATGTGCCTGTAGTCCCAGCTATTTGGGAGGTTGAGGCAGGAGAGCTGCTTGAAACCAGGAGGCAGAGATTGCAGTGAACCGAGGTCACGCCATTGCACTCCAGCCTGGTGACAGAGCGAGACTCCGTCTCCAAAATAAGAAAAGGAAAAAAAAAAAAAAAAAACAGGACCATAGGGGCCTGGGCAGGGGCAGGCTGGCATAACTGAGGATTTCTGCCAGCCCAGGCTGCACCCATGGTCTCCTCCTCCTCTTTATGAGCAGTTTCCAGGTGCCTGCCATGGGCCGGGCCAGCTGCAGGGCTGGGGGACAGAGCTGACAAGCCCAGCCCTGGCCACAGCATGGGTAGTGGAAAGGGGGATTCTAAACCACATGCCAAGGGCTCTAATGCCATTGTAGCCATGGGGCCGAGAGGAGGGAAGGACACCGCTCCTGGTGACAGGCAGAGCCACCAGCCAGCATCCTACCCACTGGTGCCCCAACCCCACTGCCAGCTCAACCACTGTTAAGCCTGAAGGAGCCTCCCAGGTCCCTCTTGCTCTGCCTCCTGGCCTTCTCACGCCCCTCCTTCCTGACAGTTTCCTCTCCCAGCACCCCAACTCCCCGCCTCCGTTGTCCTTGCGTTCTGTGCACTCTCTCTGGAGGCCGCCTCCACCCCTGGGGCTTCAGTCACCCCCCAGCTCTTCCCTCTGTCACAGTGCTCAGTGCCGCTCCAGACCTGAGTGTCCGGTGACCTTCCCTACAGCTGCACCCAGACGCTCATGGGCTCCCCCAGCAGCACTGTCATGACTGCACACATCTCCTTCCCACAAATCCGCGCCTCCCTCGTCACCGTCACCAGCACCATCCTACCCATCAGACCCCACCCCAGCCAGAGCCCTGGGCCACCTCTTGGCTGCCACCACTCCCTCTCCCACATCAGGTTGGCCCCTGAGTCTTGTGGATCCCGCCAGTGTTCCCTCCTCTGCTGTTTTTTGAGCCTGTTTCTGTCTTGTCGTTCTCGCTGTCCTCCCCTTAGGAGATTAGCAGGTAGAGCAGTGGTTAGTGCTCTGGCCCTAGAGTCAAACCACCCACATCAGAACCCCGGATCTGCCGCTTGTAGCTGGATCCTTGAGCAGATTCCCTAACCTCGCTAAGCTTCGGTTCTTCAACTGCTGAAGAATGACTATAAATGCCAAAGGAGATCCTGCCTGTCAAGCAGGTGGCATGCAGAGGCACTGTTGTGTACACTTATCTATAGGTTTGGGGCAGAGAGGGGACAGAGAGGCTCTAATTCTCCAGGAGCCAGTCCTTACAGCCACCAGCCCTGCAGGCTAGCTCCTGTGGCCTGCCTGCCTTCTCATGGCTGCTGGGATCTCTCTCTCTCTCTCTCTCTCTCTAAGAGATGGGGTCTCCCTCTGTCACCCATGGAGTCCGCCCTCTGGAATACAGTGGTGCAATCGTAGCTTGCTGCAGCCTTGACCTCCCAGGCACAAGCAATCCTCTTGCCTCAACCTCCCGAGTAGCTGGGACTGCAGGCACATGCCAAGCTAATTATTTCATTTTATTATTTGGGAGAAATGGAATCTCACTATATTGCCCAGGCTGGTCTCAGACTGTTAGGGATCTTTCTAAAAGGAGCACCTGCTCACCTCACTCTCTGCCTGGGTCCTCAGAGGATCTTTATCGCTCTCAGAATCAAGCTGGGTTTCCTTAGCTCAGCACCCAAGGATCTTCTTTGTCCACCTCCTGCCCACCCCACGCGTCTCCACACGGCACCTACTGATGGTTATTGGGGCACAGATGGTGGGTATCATGTCCTGCCTCTCCTCCTGTGCTGCACCTCCTGCTGGAAGGCCTTTTCCTCCCTCTTCAGCTAGGGAACTCCTACTCAGGTTTTTAAAGCAGCTCAATGATCGTCCCCTGAAGGAGGCTTTTCTGGCTCCTTCCATGCTACCCTGCCCCCAAGATGGAAATAACCCTCCTCTATGCTCCTGTCACCTTTGTCTCAATCACAGCACTTCTTATATTCACCTGACCCCTGAGATACATGCAAACATCTTGAGGACTTCACCTTTATACTTCCAAAACCCAAACTACATGGGGCATATAGGAGTTGGATAAATGTGGAAAGGAAGGAGAGAGGGAAGGAAAGAAGGGAAGGAGGAGGGAAGGAAGGCAGGGAGAAAGGAAGAAAGGCCGGGAGACAGGAAGGGAGGCAGGAAGGAATGGAGGGAGGGAGGAAGGGAGAACAGAGGGAGGGAGGTAAAAAGAATGGAAGGAAGGAACTCCAGTGCCTGCTAAACCTGAGTCCTCCCTGTCTCCAAGCCCTGGCCATTCTCCCAGGGGTCTGGCACCATAAAAATTTTCCTGGACAGGGCATAGTGATCAGATTTTCTCTTTGCATGGGGCAACCAAGGAAAGACCCAAATGTGAGAGCCTTGAAGATGTTCTAAATTTTAAATTGGTTCAGGAGGTGTTGGAGTGATGCAGGTGGGGAAGTGGAGGGGTGATGACTGGAGAGGCCTGGGAGGCCGTGGACAGGAGTGTGACCTGGCGCAGCTGGGAGCATCTCCCAGGGAGACAGACAGATGGAAAGGAGGTAAGGATGGGGCACATCAGCAGATCTGTAGGTGGAAACAGGCAGACATAATTAGGAGTGTTTACTTCTGATTATGGCATTATTACCTCCTTTCATCCTTTTTTGTAAGATAAGATGCAAATACTGGGAGACAGCTTCAGTGCAAGGGTCAGCCAACATTTTCCATAAAGTGCTGGAGAGCAAATATTTCAAGCTTTGTGGGCCAGGTGGTCTCTGTCACAGCTACTCAGTGCCGTACTTGGAGCAGGAAAACACCCGTAGCCAATATGCAATCAAATGGGTGGGACTGTGTTCCAATACAACTGTATTTACAACCACAGCCATTGGCCAGACACTGTTCATGGTTTGCCATCCCCTGGCTGAGTGTTAAGTGCTGTGGACTGTGGTTGTATGAGGAGATGAGATGTTGATCACTCCCTGCAGCGGTCTGTCTTGTGGACTTTGACTCAGTGACAGATGAATGAAATACACTGTCACACACAGAATACAGTGGATCCAGTGGGCTAGGGGTGGTCGTCAGCTGCTTTCAGAGGGCGATTGCAGCTAACTGACTGTAACTCCTTGTTCTGCTTGACACTTACTCAGTATCGATTTAATAACAGAGGTTCTAAGTCAACAAGCTTGTGGATAATTAACATGGTTAAAAGAGTGGCTTTAAAAATGATAAAAGTCTTGGTTCTGGGGCCTAGAATGAACACTATTAATGGGTAATTCTTCTACAAGCGCCCTCTGAGAGGGCCATCCAGCACAAAGTTTACATGAGTAAACAAATTAGAGTAGGGACAAAGGAATGTGGGGTAAACAGACTTGACTGGGGAAGCTTTTATCATCTTTAATCTACCTTATGACTTAATGCTCTAACAGAAGAACTGGCTGCTGTCAGCCTGTTCTGTAAGTTAATAAATAAAAACTTTTCAGCCTTCTAAAAAGTTAGAGACTATATCTTACAACTTTTCCCTAATATTTTCCTTAATAATTTCCCAGCCACCCCGAGTGAATCTCAACAAGGAGAAAAGACTGTCCTGGCTGAACATGAGAGGGCAAGTCAGGGCCTCTTCCCCTCAATAGTTACTTGCCTAGACTTGTCACTCAGTCTTTCTGGGGGCTCAGTTTTCCTCTCAAATACCTGTTAAATAGCCATCCTGCCTTCTCTGTTTGAGGCACGGATGGAAGCCTGCAGGATTCAGTGTAACATTTTCCTACTATGAATATTACTCTAAATAAACAGATAGAAGTTCAAACATTAGCTCCATGAGGCAGAAAGGTTTTGCTTCTGTTGTTTTGTCTTGGTTTTTGTTTGTTTTGTTTTAGAGACTGAGTCTTGCCCTGTCACCCAGGCTAGAGTGCAGTGGCACAATCTCGGCTCACTGCAATCTATGCTTCCTGAGTTCAAGAGATTCTCCTGCCTTAACCTCCTATGTAGCTGAGATTACAGGCGTGCGCCACCACACCCGGCTAATTTTTGTGTTTTTAGTAGTGACAAGTTTTGCCATGTTAACCAGGCTGCTCTTGAACTCCTCTTCTCTATGATCCTCCCTCCTCAACTTCCCAAAGTGCTGGGATTACAAGAGTGAGCCATGGCACCTGGCCAAGAGTCTGCTTTTCTAACAAGCTCTCTGGTGATACTGACAGCCCTGGTCCTTAGACTGCACCTTGAGTAATCAGATATCAGTTCTAATGCTCAAGCAATGTCTGGTATCTAGAGCCGATGGAGTTCTAGCCCCTGCCCAGTGGTGTGAGGAGCAGAGATGGTTTGCTGGTTAATTTTTCCCTGATTGATGCCATGCAGTGCTGACATCACTGCAGATATGCACTGCTCCTCCCTTGATGACCCTATACCCATTGCATTGGTCCTCCCGCAACTGGACATGAGCCAGGACGCTCTGGCAAAACACCAGCTGGAGTTGCGAGATCCTATATACGCATTTGGGCTGGGTCACCTTGGAACTGTTCTTTATTTGTTAGTCTTCTTTATTTGCTTTGGGTGTGACTAATCCCACAGAACCCTGGAGCTTGCAGCCTTTTCCTGGGTAATTTGTAAACCGATGCTGCTTCCAGGAGACATTTAATCTGCAAATCATTGCTCTGCCTCAAAGGGCTGATTGTGTAAGAGCCACAGCTATCCAGGCCAGGAAGAGGCTCTGGAGAAGAAACAACATCCAAGGAGGTGGCGGAAGGGGCGTCTCCTCCCTGCACCGTCCCCGAATTCACTGCATGGCAATCCCATGACAACAGAGGCTGAACATGTCTACATAACAAAAACATGTTCACACCACTTAGTTCATGTGTTAGAGTCAGCCAGCAGGGAAGCAGTTTAGATGTTCTCTTGACATTCTTTGTAAAGGGATTTTACCCATGTACTTCAAGAGTGAATGACAGAGTTTAAGGCTTTAATAGGCAGTCCTGACAGTTCCACGAAAAAGGAGAGGTTGTCGGCTCCTGAGAGATGGGATGGGGAGGAAACAGTGGGAAGGGAGAGGGGATGGGGAGGAAACTTGGGGCAAGGCGATTATACCTGATTATACCTGAGCTACACTTTGAATAGGCTTTGGTGGGTGTCAAAGCTCTTTCCCATACAGGAGCAATGACCTGTATTGACTTGCTCGGGGTACACAGCCAGTGATGCTGGAACCCTGTTTATCACCCTTACCCCTATGCTTCTTGGCACCAGAACATTACAAGTGAGGGTGCCAGAGTCACCAGCTGTCTTGGTTTTCCTGGAACTTACCTGGTTTTATCAGTGAAAGTCCCACATCCTGGGAAGCCCCTCCCAGCTCAGTAACTGACGTGGTCACCCCAGATGGTGCCGGACTTGGATGGAGGCATGTCCTGCTGCCAGGCCCTGCTCCTACATCTCAAGCTGCAGTGTCTTGCCCCTTTGTTACAATGCAGAAGCTGGCTTGTGGGAGCTGGGGCAGCCTGAAGTTCTGCATTTTCAGCAAGCTCCTGGTGATGCCCGTGCGGCAGACCCAGAGCCTCACTGTGAGTAGGGAGGCTCCAAGCCACTTCCCATGGGAGCGCTGAGCCCCATGACCCTTCACAGGCTCTCAAGTGGGCTCCTACCACCTTGGGCCAGGCCCAGCTGTCAGCCAAGACAGTACATCAGAACCCAGGTAATGGTCCCACCAGCTCATCATAGGGGGCTGGGGGTGACTTCTGTGTAGTCCAGACCCCTTTCTACCACCCCCGACCCTAGACATGCCCTCTGCATTCACTCTCAGTGGCTTAACCAGCTGCCCTGCTCCCCTGGTGTGCATTGAGGGACCCCAGGGCCAAGTTGATACCTTTTAAGCTCAGGTGCAACCCTGGGAGAGCTCACTAAAGTACCAGGGTCCCCCTGCCTGACACCTTCAGGCCTGCAGGGTGGGCCGCTGAAGAACTGGGTGAACAGGGCTGGCCGTGGGTAAACGTATCAAACAGATTGTCTTAGGGACCTTGTATTTTGAGAACTGACCTAATTGTTTGTGGTTAAAAGTTGTTCCTGCATATTCTTTTTTTTTTTGAGACAGCGTCTCGCTCTGTCACCTAGGCTAGAGTGCAGTGGCACGACCTCAGCTCACTTGAATCTCCACCTCTTGGGTTCGAGCAATTCTCCTGCCACAGTCTCCCAAGTAGCTGGGACTACAGGCGTGTGCCACCACACCTGGCTAATTTTTGTATTTTTTAGTAGAGACAGGGTTTCACTGTGTTAGCCAGGATGGTCTTGATCTCCTGACCTCATGATCTGCCCGCCTCAGCCTCCCAAAGTGCTGGGATTACAGGCATGAGCCACTGCACCTAGCCATTCCTGCATATTCTTAATTATATATCTGGTGAATATGTTAAATTCTGGGGTCTTTGCCATCCCAAAACCATTGTTTGGGGCTCAGAGATATTGAGACCATCTGCTTTAAACCTCAGAAGATTAGAGTTAATGTTGGTACTGACAAACTTGGCTCTGGGGCACTGGGGCAATGCAAGGTTCATCTGACACTATCGCTCCGATGTGGTCCTGCCTGACTTTCCATCAACAATGGCCACAAGATAATGCATCTCAAAAGCTAGGCAGTGTTGGATATAAAGCATGGGCTGGGAGGCAGCAAGACTTGGGCTTCTATTAAGAATCTGCTGTTTACAAGCTGAATGACTCTGCACCAATTGCTCCTTGAGCCTCAGTTTTCCTGTCTATAAAATGGGTTTATTAATACCTCCCTCATAGCACCATGGTGAAGACTAATGAAGCACATATGTGTAAGTTGCCTGACACATAGGAGATATTCATAGCTACTACCATCATCTCCATCAATTATTGTGATTCTGCCCTCAAGAAACTCATCCCAGAAAATAAGTAAGAGGTGTTGGTGGGATGGAGACGGCAGCTGGAAGCCCCCACATTTGAGCGTGCGGCAGAGCTGAGTCAAGGGCAGACGCAGTCATGCTCTCTCTCCTCCCTTTTGCCCTCCTGCATATCTGCTTAGAAGTCATGTTTCCCTGTCTCCACAGGCACTGGGAGGATCTGGATGGATGACGTCGCCTGCAAGGGCACAGAGGAAACCATCTTCCGCTGCAGCTTCTCTAAATGGGGGGTAACGAACTGTGGGCATGCCGAAGATGCCAGCGTGACATGCAACAGACACTGAAAGTGGGCAGAGCTCAATCTCGGGGTCCGATACAGAGCGTCCTTCCTGCATTCCTGGGGTGGGGCACAGCCCGGGGCCGCCCTGACCATCCCTTGGCCACACCCGGTCCAGCACTCCCAGTTCTCACACCTGCATCCCAGGACTGTGGGGGCCGGTCATCATTTTCCTGTTGAACATGTGCTCCAAAGTGTAACTCTGGGACCTACTGCCTGTCTCTCTCTTCCATGAGGTTCCTGCGTAAGGAGCCCTGGTCAACTGGATCACCACTTTGCCCAGCTTCTGAGCACCGTGCACCAGGCCTCAATATCCCAGTTCCCTTTGGTCTTTGAGTTACAGTTGAATGCTGAGAATGTGTCAGGGACACGTGCAGCAGCAGAGATGGGTGGTAGTGTGGGATCATTTACTCTTCAGACAATCCCCAAACCTCCATCAGGCCACGAGTTTTAACATCTTCCTCCCCAGCAAGAGGCAATGCCAAGTGATCCATTTCCCCCCTTTACTCTGCCTCTGCTCCCCATTTGCCAGTCTGGGGATGTGACATAGAGGAGAAGCCAGCTCTAGGGACAAGAGGGAAATGCAAGTCACCTCCAGGAATCCAGCTAGATGTGGAGAAGGGAAAGAATCTAACACTGAACGATCACCATGGCATGGTAAATAGTATCTTGGGTGCTAAATTCATTTATCCACTTTGCTGCACTGGCCCAAGGCCTGCCAGTCTGGGTATGAGCTTACCTCTGGTTAGCACTTAACTGGTCCACTCACCTAGCCTGCAAGTCAGAAGACAATGACTGAAACTGTGTTCCCGCCTGAACTTAGTGTCTTTAGTAGGCCTGAGCAAGAAGTTGGGGTGCAGAACCTGTGTGACCGGAAAGTTGCATGCTCCGGAACCCACAGGGTGTGGGTGCAAGGTCAAATGAGATTGGCTTCCAGGCCAACCATCCATGTAGGAGGAGAGCTGATTTGGAGCGTGACATGGAAGCTGCCCGTGTTAAACCTGAGTCCAGTGCTCCGTCACTGGACATTCAGGGTTAATGCCAAGTCATGTGTGTCTCAGCTATTTGGAGGTGATGATATTGCACCTTCGAAGCCCCTCCAGGTGTGAATCGTGGTTGGGAAAACACAAGTCCTAATGGAACCCCTAGGGGTGGAAGGAAGTGAAGATTCCCTCCAACCTCTGGGGGTCAGGAGTGGGAATAAGGGGTCTTGGGCCTCCACAAGTCTTCAGTCTGCACCGTCCTCCTAGAGACAGGGAGATTGTGTTCTGCTTTTTACATGAGGATCAGAGCTGGGCCATACACGTGTTCAGGAAATAGGGGAGCTACCTGGTAGTGAGTGCAGACCCACCTCACCTTGGGGGAATCTCAAACTCATAGGCCTCAGATACGCAATCACCTGTCATATCAGGTGAACACTGGCGTGCTTGGGGAGAGACCTGGGCCCATCCAGGTGTAGGACCAGTAAGACTCCTGGCTGACAACTAAGCCAGTGTGGCCCTAGGTCATTCTTGCTTCCAATATGCTTGCTACTCCTTAATGTTGTAATGATGAGAAACTCTCCTTCTGACCAATTGCTGTGTTTACGTAGCACGCATGTACTCACGCATCCTTTTCCAGAGCCAATATATGTATGCATATATAAACATAGCCCTTTTTACTACGTAGCTCAGCACATTGCAAAGTTTGCATTTAAAAAAAAAAAAGAAAAACTAAAGGTGAAAAGGTGCCACATTGAACAAATTAAATTCCCAACCGGGTTCTGGCAAAGAATCCAGTTACCCCTTCCATGAAGAAACACATAACTCTCTTACTTGGTCTTTTCATTGGGGAAGACAGAGTTCTTGTTTTACATCAAATAAAACAAAAGGTGTTTGAACCTTAAAAATGGAAGTCTACTAGTTTACAGACCTACTTCAGAGGACATGGAAATGACCATGTACCTGCATTTCAGGGACTGAAGGAAATTAGGCCTGGCCTAAAATACATCAGATCTTTTGTAAGAAAGAATTTCAATAAAGCAAAAAACATGTCACTAACAAGCTTTCTATGACATACATTCCTTCTCCTGAAAACCCGGTGAGTGTCGGGAGTGCTGTTGAAATTGGATGATGTGATCATTTTTCAGTGGGGATTGGTAGTGTGGGCAGCTTACAGGAAAAGCCACCCTCATACTTCCGGATGATAATCAACACAGTCTTGACCAAGAATGTGAAGGAAAGTGATGGCTCAAACCTTCTTTGATGACCAAAAGAAGTGGGTCCCAAGCAACAGAACAATCACCAAGGTCCATCTTACAAGAAAACTGCTTTTGCATTCAACAGAGAAAAGGACCCCTGCCTCTTTCTGCCACACATCCCCAGAGTTCTCACTTGGGGATGTGCTTCCCTCCAGAGTTCTGTTGAATGTAAGAAGATTGTCCAGAGTTAGGTACCAGGTCTGTGAAGTCACTGGCCCCATCACCTAAGGACAGGCAGGAATTCCAGGTACAGGACCTGAACAGTGTGGGGGGATGGCCCAGGTCACTGCATAGTCCTGGCCACACGCTCAAAGTGGCACCTCTGGAAATACTTAATGTGCTGAGATTGCTACATGATAATTTGCTAAGTCTACAGAGAAAAGTTGACTTTCTGGAAATCCACAAAGGAAGTACCATTTTGTTCCTCCTCTAAAAGTCCTGGTGGTGCCCCCACCCACCCAAATCTTTGTGGTTCCCATTCTGCAAACAGGTTCCCATGGAGAAGGACAGTGATACCTTTTTCTGCCCTCTTTAATATCTAAAAGACACCATGACTGACCTCATCTTGAGTGCCTGATTTGGAGCTTACGTGTGTCATAGTTAAATGCACCCACTGTCATGCCCGGGACACGTGTCTAAACTTTCTTACCCATAGATGCCACTTTTTTACCCATAGGAACCCTAGAGTTTCTTCAACAACATTGTGTGATGATAGTCATTTTTTTTTTTTTTTTTGAGACAGAGTCTTGCCTCGTTGCCCAGGCTGGAGTGCAGTAACCAAAACTCAGCTCACTGCAACTTCTGCCACCTGGATTCAAGTGATTCACATGCCTCAGCCTCCCGAGCAGTTGGGATTGCAGGTACGCACCACCACACCTAGCTAATTTTTGCATTTTTAATAGAGACAGGGTTTCATCATGTTGGCCAGGCTGGTCTTGAACTCCTGGCCTCAGGTGATCCACCTGCCTTAGCCTCCCAAACTGCTAGGATTATAGGCAAGAGCCACTGTGCCTGGCCTTTTTTTTTTCCTTTGTTGAGACAGGGTCTCCCTCTGTCGCCCAGGCTAGAGTGCAGTGGTGCCATCTCAGCTCACTGCAACCTCTGCCTCCTGGGCTCAAGTGATTTACATGCCTCAGCCTCCCAAGTAGTTGGGATTACAGGCATGAGCCTCCATGGCTAATTTTTGTATTTTTAGTAGAGATGGTGTTTTGCCATGTTGGCCACACTGGTCTTGAACTCCTGACCTCAAGTGACCTGCCCACCTTGGCCTTCCAAAGTGCTGGGATCACATGTGTGAGCCACCTCACCCGGCCCGACAGTTATTCTAACGTTTCTATAAAATGTCAAATGTGTAGTAAGTCATTTGTCTTCTTAGAATAGCTCTTCTTCAGCCCTCTGGAGGACATGCCTTGCCTTAACCCCTTTCTTCTCCTTCCCCTACCTGTAGCTTTTTGGAGCTGAGGTGGGGTCCTGCCTGCCTGGAGCTTTGTCATTTATTCCTCTCCCCCATCTCCCCCAGCTAGAACAGACCAAAGAGCTCTCAGGAAGAAGGGCTTTCAGTCCCCTGCATCCTTTTTCATCTCTGGCTCAGGGAACTTGAGTGGCTCCCTGGAGAGAGGTTGTATGAGCCATGGTTCTTCCTCCAGAAGTTGTCCTTGTGCCCCTGGGGTTTCCACATGGTCAGATCCGTTTCAGCCGAAGGCTCAAGGGAAATATATGCACTTTTCTGGAACTTTCTCTGTGTAGTTTCCTTCTCTCAGGGACTGTGCTCTGCAAATTATAGCTGCCATGGCCTCCTGTCACCAGTCTTGCCCCCTCACCTCAGCGAGATTGCCTGGTTCTGGGCTCCCCTCCTTGCACCACCCGTTATCCAATAACTGAATTGATCAAGTATTTCATACCATTTTCTGGTGATGTCAGAAGGAGGGCAATTCCAGTAATGAGTATCCTCTCATGGCCAAAACCTGAAGTCTTCCCTGTGAGTATTTCCTGGTTGAAGAGAATCATAAAGGAACAGCCTGGACGTGGAAACAGGTATGTGAAATGTATCCAAGGACCCTAGAGAAAAGATGTGAAGGGCCGGGCGCGGTGGCTCAAGCCTGTAATCCCAGCACTTTGGGAGGCCGAGGCGGGTGGATCACGAGGTCAAGAGATCGAGACCATCCTGGTCAACATGGTGAAACCCCGTCTCTACTAACAATACAAAAAATCAGCTGGGCATGGTGGCGTGTGCCTGTAGTCCCAGCTGCTCAGGAGGCTGAGGCAGGAGAATTGCCTGAACCCAGGAGGTGGAGGTTGCGGTGAGCCGAGATCGCGCCATTGCACTCCAGCCTGGGTAACAAGAGCAAAACTCCGTCTCAAAAAAAAAAAAAAAAAATCTTCCCACAAAGAAAACAGTAGGATCCGATGCTTTAAAAGGTAAGCTTTAGCATATGTTCAATAAATAGAACATCTAAATCTTATGCAAATACTTCCAGAGAATAGAAAAAGAGAAAACACTTCATCTGATTCATTTTATGAAACTTGAGCAACTTCTGAGACTTCAGTCTGTAAGAAAAAACAACAAATCATAACAAGACAAAAACCTATGGAAAAGGAAAGATTATATGCCAATCTCACCCATCAACGTAGATGAAAAAACTATAAACAACACATTAACAAATATAACCTAGCAAAATGTCAAAAGCATTATACATCATGCAAGCTGTATTTATCCTAGGACTGCAAGTTTGGTTTAATATCAGGATATCTATTAATGTAATTCATCACATTAACAGATTAAAGGAGAAAATTATGTAGTTATCTCAATAGATAACAGAAGATTGAATATTCATCAACAACAAAACCTCTTTGCAAAGAAAAGATAAGTAGGACCATCTCCTAAAGATATCTATCAAAAACTTGCAATTAACATACTTAAATGTAAATATTGGGAACATTCCTTTTAAACATTAGAAACAAGAGGAAAATACCAGCTATCTCTGCAACCTTTCAGCATTGGGCCTGAGATCTTGACCTGCATGGTAAGTAAAGAAAAGGTTATGAGATTGGAAAGGAAGAAACAAAACTAAGCATTTACAGATGATATGATTGTGTACATAGATACCCCCAAATAATCTACGGACAAATTATTAGAATATGAGAGTTCAATGCACCAGTGAACCTACCTTTTGCATATGTTTTTGTTTTATTTTGTTCATGTTTTTTAGAGACTGGGTTCTTGAAAATTCCTGAAGTTTCATAAAGTGAACCAGGTGTTTTCTCATTTTCTATATTCTGGAAGTATTTGTATAAGATTTAGATGCTCTATTTATTGAATGCATGCTAGACCTTACCTTTTAAAGCTTCCAATCCCAGTGTTTTCTTTGTGGGAAGGTTTTTAATGACAGAGTCTGTTTCCTTATATGTTACTGCACTATTATAGTTTTTTTTTTTTTTTTCTTATTTAAGAAAAAAAAAGATGTCAACAGGCATGTCCCTCACTTTTAAGTGAACTCTTAATTGGGAAGTTTTAAAAAATGAAAAATTGTATCCCAGCATTAATGTTTAAACCTCTCAAAAGATATGAATAGCAGCAGAATACTCCCATTGAAATATTCAAATAGACGAACTCAATGCCAGTGATTTTGGAACAGCAAATCCTGTGTTTGGGTCCACGGAGCCTTTGACCACCTGGCCCCAGGCCACCTCTCCAACTGCAGCTGGTCCCCCTGCCCCTTGCCCTGCCCCTAGACTCCACCCTGCCTGACATGCTCAGCACTGATGCTGTTTCTCTGCACAGAGAGCTCCTCCTCCCACTGGCCCACTCATATTCCCTGCAATTGCTATCCTTTAAGTCTCAGCCTAAATACCACTGTGTCTGACGGAAGCCCTCCCTGATCCATCCCTGACCCCCACACCAGGGTGTGTCCCAGCTGCTATGGTCCTCTCTCTTCCCCATTCCCATTTGTCCAGTGTCAGATTTCCTCATTAGACTATCATCCCTAGAGAACAGGAACTGAGCCTTCTTCTCCACTGTGTCATCAGCACCTGATAGAGGGCTTGACAAATAGTAGGTCCCAGCCGGGCACAGTGGCTCACGCCTGTTATCCCAACAGGTTAGGAGGCTGAGCCAGGTGGATTGCCTGAGCCCAGAAGTTCCAAATGAGCCTGGGCAACATGGTGAAACCGTCTCCACAAAAAATACAAAAGAAAAAAAATTAGCTGGGCATGGTGGTGCATACCTGTGGTCCCAGCTACTTGGGAGGCTGAGGTAGGAGGATCATTTGAGCCTTGGGGGTGGAGGTTGTAGTCAGCTGAGATTGCACCACTGCACTCCAGCCTGGACTTTGTCTCAAGGGAAAAAAAAAAAAAAAAGTAAGTGCTATGAGTTGAATGTTTATGTCCCCAGCCAAATTCCTATGCTGAAATCCTCACCTCCAGGCATATGGGATTAGATGCTGAGGCCTTTGGGAGGTGATTAGGTGAGGGGAGTGGAGCCCTCATGAATGGAATTAGCGCCTTCACTTGAGAGATCCTGGAGATTCCCTTCCCCTCTTCTGCCAGGTGAGGACGCAGTAAGTAGGCACAATCTATGAGCCAGGAAGTGGCCCTCACCAGACAGTGAATCTGCCAACACCTTGATCTTGGACTTCCCAGCCTCCAGACCTGTGAGAAATAAATTTCCATTGTTGATAAACCACCTGGTAGCTTGTTACGGCAGCCCAAAAGGACCGAAACACTAGGTATTTAATGTTTGAGAAAAGAAGGAAGACCCAAAAGGAGAAAGAAAAATCCTCTCCTTTCTGTACTAGAGAGACGGAAAAGAGAATTTATATGGTGGGGGTGAGGGCTCAGCATGACAGGAATGGACAGAGGGAAGGGGTGTTGACTTTGCATTCTAGGGAATATCCCCATCCTGTGGTGTTTTGGATTATTACTTTTAAACTTCATTTTTCCCAGTAGCTTCTTTCTAATCACAGACAAAGGGAAATCTTTTTCTTTTTTTTTTTTGAGTCAGAGTCTCGCTCTGTCACCAGGCACCAGGCTGGAGTGGAGTGGCGCAATCTCGGCTCACTGCAAACTCCGCCTCCCAGGTTCAAGCAATTCTCCTGCCTTAGCCTCCCGAGTAGCTGGGACTACAGGCATGCTCCACCATGCTCAGCTAATTTTTGTATTTTTGTAGTAGAGACAGGGTTTCACTATGTTGGCCAGGATGGTCTCGATCTCTTGACCTCGTGATCTGCCTGCCCCAGCCTCCCAAAGTGCTGGGATTACAGGCGTGAGCCACCGTGCCTGGCCGGGAAATCTTCTTTAGATATGATAATATCTAATCAGTTATTGCTGATAAATTGCACTACTGAACAAAATATTATCAGATAAAAATGTTAAATCCCCAAATAAATCATCTCGGTGGTGGGTAACTACACCTTGATGTCATTCATTGAATGGAAACTTTATTATAATTAGTGAGGGACATTTAGTAAAATGAAAAGATTTATGGAATATAGGATTAGAAGACCTGGACTCAAGTCTCAGTTCCACAACCTACCAGAAACGTTTTGCCACGTTAGCATCTTAATAAATGGAGCTTTTCAGTATATCTTGTGTTATGAAGATTTTTTAAAAGGTGAAATAGAAAGGGTTTTACAAACTCTAAAGCATTTTACAAAGAATATCATTTGTATAACAACATGGAAGACATTGACCTTTTTTATGAGAGAGGTGGTCATTAGCATGTTAAATTATAGGGAATTGATCAACAATAAAAAGAACACAAATACCTTGATAAATAGATTGTAGAACCAAAAGAAACCACGCTTCATTACATCACGTGGTTAGAGTGGTATAATAATAACCACTGATTTACCTGGATTTGCAAGGAAATGTGGGATTTCTGCATTTTTAATCCCGCCCTGGGAGTCTCATGTGAGACAGGAGGACCCTTGGGTCCAACTCTTTTCTGGAAGGGCACACACTGGAGTATCTGTACTGTGGACAGCTTCAAAATACACCACACGGCCCATTTCCTTGTAGTTTTACTGGGTAACAGGCCAAGGAGCTTAAGGGACTTGAAGACGGGAGGGTAGAATAGGGAGAAAGTTAAGCCGAATACCGATTTAAATTAAGCCAGGGAAAAAAAAGCTGTGTCTGTCCCTCCTTCCCTCCTTCCCTTCATTAAGATGGCCGTTGGCTCTCTCCTGACCTCTGCAGGCTGATGAGAGAAAGACAACTGAAAGCTTTAGGGAAAAATTGCAGAATGTTTAGGCAAGAGCAACTAGCCTTCTAAAGCTCACTTATGTGAGTTGTGCTTATAGGGGTCTTCTAAATCTTATATGCACGTTGTTGAAATGCAGATCCTCATTCAGCAGGTCTCGGTGGGGTCCCAGCAATGCTGCAAGGGTGCTGTCCACACCCACGTGTTGAGGAGCAAGGCTAAAAGGGACTTTCAGGGCATTGAATTCCAGGGGTGGAAAGGATATTAAAAGCACTCAATCTCCCTTTTTGCAGATGGAGAAACAGCAGAGAGAGCAGGCAGGCACCACCACAAATGTATAGAATGTGAGATATTTCATTTCCCCGAGCCTGGTTTCCTTGTTGGTAATAATCTAAATGTGTGAGTTTGGAAAGGCTTTCAAAGGGTAGCAGAATATAGCGCTCCAAAATATACCACTTTGACATAAGAATTATTGTGAGCTGAAGGCAATTAAGAAGCAGCAAATACAAGGAAAGCTCTCTGCCCTCCCCACTATGCCTAAAAGCAGGACGTAAATTTGCAAAGGTGTCCCTCCTCCCCGCTCCATGAGGAAAGACGAAGTTGATCCCTGGGGATGACTTTTGACCCTTCACAGCCTGGGTCACACAAGGGAAATCCACAGGACAAACTTTACTAACTAGCCTGTGTCTATATTACCCTTGCCACCATTTGCCACCCCTAGAGACTCGGGATCCTTCTTTGGTAACTTTTTTTTAGATAAAGTTTTGCTCTGTCACCCAGGCTGGAGTGCAATGGTGGCATCTCGGCTTACTACAACCCCCATCTCCTGAATTCAAGTGATCCTCCTGCCTCAGCCTCCTGAGTAGCCAGGATTACATTGCAGGCACCACCACGCCCAGTTACTTTTTGTATTTTTAGTAGAGATGGCGTTTCACCATGTTGGCCAGGCTGGTCTTGAACTCCTGACCTCAGGTGATCCGCCTGCCTCAGCCTCCCAAAATGCTGGGATTACAGGCATGAGCCACCGCACCCAGCCCTTGTCACTTTTCTAAAAATGTATTGTTCTTTGTTAAAGATGCCATATACATAGGAGTTGTAAGCTACCTCTTTGAGAGTTACTCTTTCCCTGAGCTTTCTCCCATGCACATATGAGATATGCGTGTTAATAAATTTCTCTTCATTTTTCTCTCACTAATCTGTCTTTTGTTACAGGGTTCCAGCCAAGAATTTAGAAGAGTAGAGAGGGGAAATGATTTTTTCCTCCCCTACAGTTTCCAGCGGTAATATTTAAAGATGCCATCACCAGAGCCACACTGCTAGACACATCAGTGCAGGACAAGCCTTCGCCTCCTCAAATGATTAGGCTGGACGGCAGAGGCCACCCAAGATTGATCTGATCGCCAGAAGCTGGGGGCATGACAATGGCTGTTTTGTACAATGGATAGATGATATATACTTTTTCTCTTTCTCCTTTATGTGCTGCTGGCTGGGGAAGTAACTAGTTCTAGATGAAGTAGGAGATGCTCCTGCTTTCCAAGTGAAATTGATATTTCCCAGATGGTAGGAGCCCAATCCAGATTGCTCAGGGCTGGGAGAGTGACAGAGGGAGGGCAGGTTAGAAATAATCAAATTCTCTTTACTATTATTTCTAGTTGGAATCGCAAAAGAAGGCCAACTCCCAAAACAGACGGCTCCAGCCTGTCATCCACCAGGTAACAGGGGGCTGCTTTGAGCCTGACCCCTGCGCCCCTCAGGATACCCACCTTCGCAGTGTGTGGAGACACCACCTCCCCCATGCCCCAGCTGCTCTGTAGCCATCTATGGGGGGAGCAGACAGGACTATTGATTTTCAATTCAAAGACATTTAGAGACAAATTCAACCAACCCTTAATTCTGTTAGGTGTAACTGGTCCAAGCTTTGGAATGAATTACCTTCAAAAAAACAGCTGACGCTGCTCTTAATAATCTAGGGCCTTGGAATGGATCACCCCAACCCACAACTAATTGGCAGAATATGGAAAATAAGCACGGACTCATGGAATTCATTAACATTGCCACTTAAAGGAATGGGTAAGCCGTGTGAGTTTAGAAATGCAGAAATTGACACTTGGGTGTATCATCTGGCACTGGGTAGTGGAAAATCCCCTGAACTGGGAAGCGGAAGATAAGGGCTCTGGCCCTGAATCCGCCACTTCAGAGTTGTGAGTCCTTGGGCAAGCTGTTTGGCCTCTCTGGGTCTCAAATTCCTACATTTGAATTAAATGATCTCTCAGTTCCCTTGCAGATCTGGTATTTTATTACCTCAAAGACAAAATTCACAATTTCTACAGAAAGATGTTACCTGTAAGAACGCTCTTGTGCCTTCATGCCATAAACAGAACTGTTTGCTCTGCTCGAGTTGATAGATGGAGTGCCGTCTACACTGTTAGTGGCCTGTCACCTGGGGCCTCCATTGTCTCCATCTTTCCTGTCTCAGCAAAATACTTGGCACATGATGGGCCCTCAAACGCTGAATTCTTGAGTAAATGAAAAGAGTCATGTCTTAATGTAGAAATTCTCAAAGTTTGCCAAAGCCTAAGCATGAAATATCTTTGACCTTCTTTAAAGAGTAGACAGGTAGATTAGTAAACGGAAATTTGTTAATCTATCTGTCTCCTCTTTAAAGCCACATCTCAAAAGAGATGACCTGGATCGGGCACCGTGACTCAGGCCTGTAATCCCAGCACTTTGGGAGGCCGAGGCAGGAGCATCACTTGAGCCCAAGAGTTAGACCAGTGAGCTATGATCACGCCCCTGCCCTCCAGCATGGCCTTAGAGCAGGACTCTGTCTCTGAAAAATAAATTAATTTTTAAAATTAGAAAATGAGCCGGGCGCGGTGGCTCAAGCCTGTAATCCCAGCACTTTGGGAGGCCGAGGCGGGTGGATCACGAGGTCAAGAGATCGAGACCATCCTGGTCAACATGGTGAAACCCCGTCTCTACTAAAAATACAAGAAATTAGCTGGGCATGGTGGTGTGTGCCTGTAATCCCAGCGACTCAGGAGGCTGAGGCAGGAGAATTGCCTGAACCCAGGAGGCGGAGGTTGCGGTGAGCCGAGATCACACCATTGCACTCCAGCCTGGGTAACAAGAGCAAAACTCCGACTCAAAAAAAAAAAATTAGAAAATGAAAACAGTTGACCTGCTGACTCCATTTCCTCACCTCCACTCCCTCCTCAGCATGGTCCCATCTATCCCCCATTTAGGGCCGTCCTGGGCTTACCAATGACGTCTGCATCGGTTCACTAAGCATTTCTTTTGTAGCCTTTAGCACATCTGATCAGCATTCAACTCTGCTGTCTGCCTCCTTCTGTTTGTGGAAGAAGCAAAGCCTCAGCTGGGCACGGTGGCTCAAGCCTGTAATCCCAGTACTTTGGGAGGCTGAAGTGGGCGGATCACCTAAGGTCAGGAGTTCAAGACCAGTCTGGCCGATATGGTAAAACCCTGTCTCTACTAAAAATACAAATATTAGGCCGGGCGCGGTGGCTCAAGCCTGTAATCCCAGCACTTTGGGAGGCCGAGGCGGGTGGATCACGAGGTCAAGAGATCGAGACCATCCTGGTCAACATGGTGAAACCCCGTCTCTACTAAAAATACAAAAAATTAGCTGGGCATGGTGGCGCATGCCTGTAATCCCAGCTACTCAGGAGGCTGAGGCAGGAGAATTGCCTGAACCCAGGAGGCGGAGGTTGCGGTGAGCTGAGATTGAACCACTGCACTCCAGCCTGGGTGACAGAGTGAGACTCTGTCTCAAAAAAAAAAATTAAAAATTAATAAATAAATTTTTAAAATATCGTTAATCTTAAGCTCATATGAGACATCACCCCAACTCTAGGCATTTACCCTAGAGGAATGAAACTCTCTGTTCACATAGAAGTCTGCCCATGAGACTTTGTAGCAGTGTTATTCATAAATGCCAAAACAAAGGGGCTCACTCAAACAACACACTACTTCTCAGGAATAAAAAGAAATGAACTATTGGCACACGCAGGAGCACAGATGAATCTCAAATACGCTGCGCTAAGTGAAAGAAGCCAGGCCCCAAGGATTACCCACTGTATGATTCCACATTGGGACGTTCTTGAAAAGGTAAGAGTATACAGGCCAAGATGATACTGGTGTTGCCAGGTTTTAGGAGTAAGGACAAGATTTGACTACCAAGGACATCCTCAGGAATTTTCTGTGAGATGAATTTGTCCTGTGTCCTCGTAGTAATGGTGATTGTGTGGATCTATGCATGGTTCAAAAGTCTTAGAAATGTATATTCTCCAAACAAAAAGAAATTCTGAGTTCTGGCTGGTCGTCATGGCTGATGCCTACAATCCCAGCACTTTGGGAGGCCGAGGCGGGCGGATCATCTGAGGTCGGGCGTTCAAGACCAGCCTGGCCAGCATGGAAAAACCTCGTCTCTACTAAAAATACAAAACTTAGCCAGGAAGGCTTATGCCTGTACTCCCAGCTACTTGGGTTACTGAGGCAAAAGTATCATTTGCACCTGAGAGGCGGAGGTTGCAGTGAGCTGAGATCACTGTACGCTAACCTGGGCAACAGAGCAAGAGTCTGCCTCAAAAAAAAAAAAAAAAAATCCTGAATTCTAGTGTGAGTTAAAAAATTAAAACACAGTAAGTCCCCAGTGAAATCAGGATGTCCCTCCACCCATCCCCACCATCACACTGTGGTCCTCCACCCTCCAGCTCAGTGAACGTTGCACCTCGCCCAGCTGGGAGGTGGCAGCTCCCTCTCTCACCTCTCCGGGAAACGCCTCAGTCCCCATCTGCAGCTGCCCACCCCACTTAGGCCTTCTCAGTCAGCCCTTGACAGCAGTTCTCTTGGACCTGCACCTTCCTAGCTAGTCTCATCATTTCTACCCATGCCTGCTTCCAGCCAATGTTCCGTGTAGCAGCCAGAGAGGACTTTTAAAAACACAAATTAGGTCATTGCGTTCTTTTGCTGAAAACCTTTCAGCAAATTCCCATTGCTCTCAGGATGAAATTCCGAGTCTGCAGGGGCTGTCGCCGGCTTCTCACGCCTGCCACTCCGGTGCCTCCACTGTCCTCAGCTTCACCCAAGCACGCTGGCCTTCCGCTCCTCAGAAGCATCAAGAATCATGCTCCATCCAGCCTTTGGCACGTTCTTCTTTTGGTCCAGCAGTCCTTCTCTCCTGCCACCCTGCTACATTGATTAACTACCACTGTTATGCCAGATTTCAGCTCCAACGTTCCTTCCTTCTTGCAGATTTCTAGCAGTTCCCAGACTAGGGCAGGTGCCTTTTTTAAAAAAAGTTTTCATATTACCTGGATTTTTTTTTCAGGATCCTTCTGGCAATTTGTAACAAGACTGAAAATGTCCTGTTCACCAAAGACAGTAGTTCACAAACTGCAGTCTCTAGACTAACAACATCAGTGTCTCCTGGGAAGTGGCTAGAAATGCACCTTTCAGACTCCAATCCAGACTTCCGGAATCAGAAACTGTGGGGAGGGGTTCCCGAAGTCTGCATTTCCACAAGCTCTTTAGGTGATTCTAAAACACACTGAAGGTGGAGAACAGCCATCCTGGTGTATAACTGATCGTTCTATGTCCATGGTAATAAACAACCACAAGAAGTGGGTTTAAACCTGTTTAATCAATCAAGAGTTACTTAATTGAGGGCCGGGCGCGGTGGCTCAAGCCTGTAATCCCAGCACTTTGGGAGGCGGAGGCGGGTGGATCACGAGGTCAAGAGATCGAGACCATCCTGGTCAACATGGTGAAACCCCGTCTCTACTAAAAATACAAAAAATCAGCTGGGCATGGTGGCACGTGCCTGTAATCCCAGCTACTCAGGAGGCTGAGGCAGGAGAATTGCCTGAACCCAGGAGGCGGAGGTTGCGGTGAGCCGAGATCGCGCCATTGCACTCCAGCCTGGGTAACATGAGTGAAACTCCGTCTCAAAAAAAAAAAGAATTACTTAATTGAATATGCTTCCTTAAGCCAATTATTTTCAGTCAATTAGTGATTAACCATCTACACTGTCATCAACAACAATAAAAATAAACTCTTACATTCGTATAGGTAATCAATTTAAGGCAGCTTTACAAGTTATCTGATTTGGTTTGCATATTTGCCCTGTGCATTATGTAATGAAGAAACGGAGGCACGGGAGGTTAGGTAAATTACCTAACACAGCTGGTAAACGACAAAATTAAGGTGAAAGCTATCCAGCCTCTAGCCTAATATCCTATCTGTTGCACCAAGCTTTCAACATGCATAAGCAATCATTACTTCATGGATCTTATACCAGTGTGCAATAAAAGTCATGCAGAACTGACCTCCTTTTTGCAGAAATGCAAAACCTTCTCACCCTCCACATTGACCCGTTTTGTTATCCCCCACTCCACACTTCCTGATAGAAAAGGATGACTTCATCCACCCCTCTCAGTGTGGAGCCTCCACCCTGCAAACAAGGATAAGTACAGCCTCCGCGTTCTCGATGTGATGCACCTGGTGGAGAATCTGCACCTGCCAGTGAGGGCTGGTGGAAGAAGCGAACATCAGACCTCTTGGTGGACTCACCTGGAATGTAGTCCCTACAACCCACAGCTGATGAAAATTTCTGTGGCCTGCCCCTCCCGGGAACGTACCATACCCAAAAGTGGGAGCCAAGGGGAGACGGAGCTTTGTGTTCTTCGCTTCACCCGCCTAGACTGGAGTTTCTGCACAGTCAACCCTGGGTAAGGAAGGAGTCATGGTTCAAATGCCATGGACTCCCACTGTTCTTGCCAAGTTTTACTCCATTTTCTTCAATATATGTTTATTTATTTCCTATATACTCCTAGGACAATTTCCGGAGACTTTAAATGCTGGGGTTTGAAATATATTTTTCACTGGTTATCCTGGCTTTGCTGGAGACTGTGGAGCTCCTCGTGCTGCCATTCTGGAGGCAGAAATCTAAATGTTTGTTGTTTTAAGCTGCTAAGATTGTGGTAATTTCTTATGCAGCATAGAAAACTATTGTGTGGAGAACTAGTGCTCTACAAAATTTACTTTAAGAAACACTGATGTAAGCTAATCCAGCATTGAAATAAGTTGAGAATTAAGTTGAAATGATCATATTGAATGATTAATGGAAAATATAATGATTGTACTTATTTCAACAGCGAAGTATCTATCTATCTATATATTTATATATATATATTTTTTGTTTTTGATGGAGTTTTTGCTCTTGTCTCCCAGGCTGCAGTGCAGTGTTGTGATCTTGGCTCACTGCAACCTCCGCCTCCCAGGTTCAAGCAATTCTCCTGCCTCACCCTTCCCAGTAGCTGGGATTACAGGCATGCACCCTCCATGCCTGGCTAATTTTGTAGTCTTAGTAGAGACAAGGGTTTCACCATGTTTGCCAGGCTGGTCTCGAACTGCTGACCTCAGATGATCTGCCTGCCTCGACCTCCCAAAGTCCTGAGATTACAGGCTAGAGCCGCTAGGTGCTATACATAATTTTGAAAGAGCATACTAAGCTCATTCAGTGGCCAAAGCACCACCACCACCTAGTGGCGGTGTGTGTGAATTACAAGCCAATGTATTTTGGAAGGTTAAGCCAGGTTAAGTGAGCCAGACTGCACATTTTGGATGAAGCTGAGATTAATTACTATTAATATACAAAAATCAAAAAAATAAGCAAATACTCATTATCACAATATTTAATAAACACTCCTTTAAGTAGATAGCTGTATTAGTGTATTTACTCTTTTTATATTTAAGTACTTGTCAAAAAAAAACTTGGAGAAGTAGAACTGAAAGTAAAGCTAGGTACATTGAGTCAGCGGGGTGTGGTGGCTCCCACCTGTAATCTCAGCACTTTGGGAGGCTGACAAGGGCAGATAACTTGAGCCCAAGAGTTCGAGACCAGTCTGGGCAACATGGCAAAACCCTATCTCTACCAAAAATATGCAGATGTAAAAGTTAGCCAGGCATGGTGGTATGTGCCTGTAGCCCCAGCTACATTGGACGGTGAGGTGGAAGAATTGCTTGAGCCTGGGTGGTCAAGGCTGCAGTGAGCCATGATCATGCCACTGCACTCCGGCCTAGGTGAGAGAGTGATACCCTGTCTCAAAAAAAAAAAAAAAAAAAAAAAAAAGGTATGTACATTGAGGTTGGGTAAGGCAGCTCACATCCATAATCCCAGCACTTTGAGAGGCCAAGGTGGGAGGATCACTTGAGCCA
Organism: Sapajus apella; assembly: GCF_009761245.1. Taxonomy (NCBI): domain Eukaryota; kingdom Metazoa; phylum Chordata; class Mammalia; order Primates; family Cebidae; genus Sapajus; species Sapajus apella. The sequence continues at coordinate 580,912 of NW_022437090.1, read as the reverse complement.
GGGAGTTTTAGACCAGCCTGGGCAACTTAGTGAGACCCCCATCTCTACCAAAAAAAAAATAATAATAATTAGCAGGGCAAGCTGGGCATGGTCGTGCACACTTGTAGTCCTAGCTACTTGTGAGGCCAAGGTTGGAGGATTGATTGAGCCCAGGAGTTTGAGGCTACAGTGAGCTACAATTGTGCCACTGCACTTCAGACTGGGTGACAGAGCGACACTCTATTTCAAAAAAAAAAAATTAAAAAACGAAACATATATATATATACTTTGACATTTAGCCATAAATGAGATTAAGCATTTTCAAAATATATGAATAGAGAAGGAGGATTGGGTATTAGAAGGCAGATTTGCACAACCATTTTCAGGAATACAGCTACTTTATAAAATAAGGAATAGCTATGTTCAGTATTAACATAATTTAGGGTTAAAACCTCAGGATACTTTTCTGTTAGCATAATAGAACTCTTAGAAACTCCCTGGTACTTGAAGAGTAGTACAGCTGCTCTGGACTTCATCCAACTTAGGCTAATACCTCTATAATTCTTTGTACAGCTAATAAAGTCTCTGGAGTTTTCTCACTGTAATTAAATGCTAGCAAAGTCCTTGCCAAAGCCACTTAGTAAAGAACTGGCATGGTAGGTTTCCAGTAACTGAGTGGCCATGGGCAGTCATAGCAAAGATGAAAATCCAGTTCTGTGGAAAATATGTCACATCTGAAAAAAGAGTCAGTGTTGATTTCTGGTATCGTGGATTCTGCAGCCAGCGTGTCCCTGTGCAGTGTTTGCTAAAGGTAAATGGAATGTATCACTGCTGCCTCGTTTTCCATTTTTAATTTATGCTACTCCTCTAGAGAACTATAAGAGTTTTCATTTTTCTCCCTTTGCAAGAAAACTCAAGTAACTCAGTCATCCCACAAATTATTTGGAATATGAAGAATCAATGATACAAAGCAGAATGTTTTCCAAACAAATAATGTCAATGTCCCTTTTCCCTTTAGAATAGAACAGGTTTTGATAAATTATAATTCTGGCAAAGTCTTCTCTGGACTTGAAAGTGGGGAGTGGAGGTCAGATTCCATCAAGCCGAAAGGAGATCCGGGTTGCTGACATTCCGTGTCGGTTATTCACAGATGGATGGGAATGGTTGTTTCCTAAGGTTTTTCTTTTCCTGTGTGAGAAGGCCCACTAGCCTCAGCAGTCAGCACGTTCAGGGCTTGATCAGCTGTGAGGGTTTCTGCTGCAGCTGACACCTGACCGGTCACTTCGCCTGGGAACCAGAGCTCCGGGAGTAGTTTCGGCAATCAGTCAGTCGGGGTAGCAAGGTTAATAACTAAGAAGGAGTCAGAAAGGCCAGATGAGCCAGACACCTGTTGAATCTAGAGATCTTCATGGGAGCGCGGCCTTGGGATCTCAGACCTAAGTGATAAAGTGATTACCAGGCAAAGTCAGAAGTGAAAAGAAACGTGTCTTGGAACAACTGATCCCGGCATCTCCTGGTCTGACCCATCTTGTCACAAGCAAGGCGAAGAGAGGGTAACTCTCTCGATAACTCTCTTTATATTCCATAAATGTTTACTATGGACTAACAAAAATAAGTATACCAGGAATACAAAGATAAATGAGAGACTTTTAAAGCTAAAAATGGTAGATTGGACATAAATACCTTCTTTCACTTTCTCCTAAGACCCTAGTGAAACAAGAATAAAGCAGTTTTGTCTCTTATAAACTTACACCAATGAGCTATCAGAAGCAGAGACAAAAGTAAACATCTTTTTTTTTCCTTTTTAGAGACCAGGTTTTGTTCTGTTGCCCAGGCTGGAGTGCAGCAGTGTGATCATAGCTCCCTGTCACCTCAGCCTCCCAGACTCAAGCCATCGTCCTACCCCAGCCTCCTGAGTAGCTGGGATTGCAGGCAAGTGCCACCAGTCCTAGCTAATTGTTGAATTTTCTGTAGCGAGGGAGTCTTGTTATGTTACCCAGGCTGGTCTCAAACTTCTGGGCTTAACTGAGTCTCTTACCTTGGCCTCTGAAAGTGCTGGGATCACAGGCATGAGCCACCGCGCCCCACCCAGCAGTCTTTTTGGAACTGGAACGAGCATGCCCACAGCGAATGACTTAGAGTGGGGAGTAGAGGTCAGATTCCATCAAGCTGAGTGTTGAGCAGGAAGCAGGAAGGCCACAGGATTCCCAAAAAGCTTAGGAGTCAGCGGTGGGAACTACTTTTGGAAGTGGAGGTGAACGTGTGGTTAAAACTAGGCAACTGGTTAAAAAACACTTTAAGAAACAGGGCTAGAAACAGTGGCCACACCTGAAGCAATGATTATCCGTACCACTCAGATTATGTTCTTGAAATACCGTTTTCCACTTTCAAAAGAAAGACATGAGGGCTTCTTGAAGAAATGGCTGATGCCAAGTCTGCAGTGAAAAGTGCACACAATGCACGTGGAACATGTTGTCATATGAGTTAAAAAGGAAGCTATGGGGCTGGGCGCAGTGGCTCACACCTGTAATCCCAGCATTTTGGGAGGCCGAGGTGGGCGGATCATGAGGTCCAGAGATCGAGATCCTGGCCAACACAGTGAAACCCCAACTCTACTAAAAATACAAAAATTAGCTAGGTGTGGTGGCACATGCCTATAGTCCCAGCTACTTGGGAGGCTGAGGCAGGAGAATCGACTAAACCCAGAAGGCAGAGGTTGCAGTGAGCCAAGATCAGGCCACTGCAGTCCAGCCTGGCAACAGAGTGAGACTCCATATAAAAAGAAAAAAAAAAAGGAAGGTATGAAAAATTATGAACGCCACGTAAACAAGATCAGAGGCCAGCTCGGAAAGGTTCCCATGGTTAAAGGTGTTACAGTGAATGTCAGTGAGGATAAAAGTTGCAATGAATTAAAATCCATCAAATCTGTTGAAATAGATGTATTCAAAATGATATATTTTTTAAAAGCTAAGTGATCTCCTTTGGAGAATGATTGGGAACTGATTCATTATTTTGAAAACTAGTAAATACAAGGAAAAAATTGAAGCATTCACTAAGGAAAATGGAATATGCCAATACTTGTGTAATGCCACTAAAGCAATACTTAGGAGGAATCTACAGCTTTAAATGCTCATATTATAAAGAAAAGAGGTTTAAATCAGTTATCCAAATCTCCACCATTAAGTAGCTGGTGGCGGAGGGAGGGGAAGCAAATTAAATGCAAAACAAATAGAAGGAAGAAAATAGTAAGGATAAAACTATCTTTGCTTGCAGATGTCATGGTTGTCTATGTAGAAAATTTGTAAAAATCTTAAAAAAAAAAAAAAAACCCAAACCTCTGGAAGCAATTGTAGCAGGATTGCAAAATACAAGGTTAATATACAAAAATTAATTGCTTTCCTATATACCAGCAATGAACAAGTAGAATTTGAAGTTAAAAATAAAGTAGCATTTACATTCGCACTCTCCCACATGAAATAAATTCTATGTAAGTCTAAAACATATATACAAGATCCATATGGGGAAAACTATAACGCTGATGAAATAAAGAAATAAATGGAGAGATATTCCATGTTCATGGAAAGGAAGACTCAATGTTGTCAAGATGTCATTTCTTCCCAACTTTATAAATTCAGTACAATCTCAGTCACAATTTTAGCAAGTTATTTTGTAGATCTGAACAAACTGATTCTAAAGTTTACATGGAGAGGTGAAAGACCAGCATAGTCTACACAACAGACTGAAAAGAACAAAGTTGGAGGACTGGCACTGCTACCTAACTTTTTTTTTTTTTTTTTTTTGATACAGTCTCACTCTGTTACCTTAGGCTGGAGTGCAGTGGTGCGATTTCGGCTCACCACAATCTCCATGTCCCAGGTTCAAGCAATTCTCCTGCCTCAGCCTCCTGAGTAGCTGGAACTACAGGCACGTGCCACCACGCCTGGCTAATTTTTATATTTTTATTAGAGACAGGGTTTTGCCATGTTGGCCAGGCTGGTCTTGAACTCCTGACCTCAGGTGATCCGCCTGCCTCAGCCTCCCAAAGTGCTGGGATTACAGGCATGGGCCACCATGCCTGGCCGACACTACCTAACTTTGATACTTTTTATAAAGCTACAATAATGAAGACAGCGTGATATTGGTGAAATAATAGACAAATTGATCAGTGGAACAAAATGGAAAGCCTAGATGTAGAACCACACAGATAGAGTCAACTTTTTTTCCAAAGGAGCAAAGGTGATACAATGGAGCAAGGACCGTCTTTTTAGTAAGTGGTGCTGGAATAAATTATCTCAAAATAGATCACAAACCTAAATGTGTAAGATGTAAAACTAAAACTCACAGAAGATAACACAGGAGAAGACTTAGATGGCCTTAGGTATAACATTAACCTTTTAGATCCTTGATATTTACCCAAAAGAGTTGAAAACTTACGTCAACACAGAATGTTTATAACACCCGAATGTTTATAGCAGCTTTATTCGTAACTACCAAATCTTGAAAGCAACTAAGTTGTCCTTTTGTAGGTGAATGTTACATGCAGACAATGCGATATTATCCAGTGCTAAAAAGAAATGAGTTATTGAGCCTTAAAAAGACATGGAAGAACCTTAAATGTGTAGCACTAAGTGAAAAAGGCAATCTGAAAAGGCTACATACCATATGACTGGAACTACATGACATTCAGGCAGTAAAAAGGTCAGTAGCTGCCGGGGCTTACTGGGGAGAGAGAGATGAATAGGTGGAGCAGAGAGGATTTTTAGGTCAGTGAAACTACTCTGTGTGATACTATAATGTTCAATACATGCTACTGTACATTTATCCAAATGCATGGAATGTACGACACCCTAAGGTAAACTATAGACTTTGGGCAAAACTGATATATCAGTGTACGTTTATCAGTTATAACAAATGCACTCCTCTGGTGGGGGATGTTGATGGGGAAGGCTGTGCATGTGGGGGGCAGAAAGTATAGGGGAACACCATCTTTTCTGCTCAATATGCTGTGAACTTAAAACTGCTCTAAGAAAATAGCGATAAAAAAGAAACTAACCATTAAAAATGTTAAATTGGATTTCATTAAAATTAAATCTTCTGACGTGGTGCAGTGGCCCAGCACTTTGGGAGGCTGAGGCAGGCAGATCAACTGAGGTCAGGAGTTCAAGACCAGCCTGTTCAACACGGCAAAACCCTGTTTCTACTAAAAATATAAAAACTAGCCAGGCGCGTGGTGGCACATGCCTGTAATCCCAGTTACTCTGGAGGCTGAGGCAAGAGAATCACATGACCCTAGGAGGTAGAGATTGGAGTGGGCTGAGATTGTGCCACTGCACTCCAAACTCCAGTCCAGGTGACAGAGCGAGACTCTGTCTCCAAAAACAACAACAAAATTCTCTTCATCAAAAGATGTCAAGAAAATCAAAAGGCAAGCTACAGACTGGGAAAAAAATATTTCCATTCACACGCAAAGGAATTGTGTAGATAGTCATGTATTATATGTGTACTTACCAATCATACACACAAAATCTATGCATTACATTGCATGTAAATTTTGACTTGACACAAATGAAATATATTACATTTTTCAAAATAGTATTTTTTTTAAAGGAACTTACAGCAGGTGCAAAAGGATATGCCTTGAGTCTCGATCCACCCTGGAATTTTCAACTATATTCTATTATTCTCTTAGAGTTTTAGCCTAAGCACAGTGTGAGCACAGAGGCATGGTGTAGCTTGGTAAATACTCTTCCCAGCTTCCTTTGTTTTCAGTTCTCTGCCTGTTCCTGCCACAGATGAGCAATATCTAGGAAAGCCCTTTTGGCCTTCCTTTTTTTTTTTTGAGATGGAATCCCGCTCTGTCGCCAAGCTGAAGTGCAGTGGCGCGATCCCAGCTGACCGCAACCTCCACCTCCTAGGTTCAAGAAGGTCTCCTGCCTTGGCCTCCTGAGTAGTTGGGACTACAGGCGTGCGCCACCACGCCCAGCGAATTTTTGTATTTTTAGTAGAGTCGGGATTTCACCATGTTGGCCAGGATGGATTCGATCTCTTGACCTCGTGATCCGCCTGCCTCAGCCTTCCAAAGTGCTGGGATTACAGGCATGAGCCACTGCGCCCAGCCCCTTTTTTGATCATCTTGCAGTACTCTTCTTAAGGGACCAAACTTGTTTTGGCAAGAGACTTCTAATGACTTCACAAGCTCTGCAATTGATTCTACCCCATAAATGCTGGTGTAGAATTAGTTTTGTTCTTTACAGCCCACTGTAACTGGCCAGGGTAATCCTTCCAGATCTGTCCCCTGGATTATCACCATTTCCCATTACCTGCTCCCACCATAATCCCGGGGAGACTTCTCCATCTAACACATGACAAAAGAAAGTTCAAATTTCTACACCAGAAAAGGCCACGGTCTGGCCTCATCCTATGTCCCCAATCAATTACTTTTTCTTGCCGTATTATTATTATTTTTCCTTGAGACAGGATCCTGCTCTGCAACCCAGGCTGGAGTGCAGTGGCACGGTCACGGCTCACTGCAGCCTCAACCTCCTAAGCCAACTGATCCTCCCCCCTCAGCCTCCTGAGGAGTACTTGGAACCAAAGCTGTGTGTCCCCACACCCAACTAATTTCTTAAATATTTTTTATAGAGATGGGGTCTCCCCATGTTGCCCAGGCTGATCTTGAACTTCTGAGCTCAAGTGATCCTCCCATTTCAGCCTCTCAAAGTGCTGGGATTATAGCAGTAAGCCACCACGCCCAGCATTCCTTGCTCTTATTTAAAGATTATGCATCTTTTGGCATGCCTCTACCTATCCTATCCTCTGCCTGGTGAGTCCCACCCTGACCTTGTGCCCACAAATCGGAATCATCATGGAAATGCTTCATACTTCAGGACCCAAGCCAAGAAATCTTGCAGGAACTCCAGCCCTGTCAGGCTTCCTATCTTTCATTATTTCCTTACCACACTGTATTGCATCTATTTGCTAAGTAGTCTGAATGCTCCCTGAAAGCAGGGTTTTTTTTTAAATCTTTTCATGATTTTTAATGTCCAGTACCTGGCTCAGGTTCATTTTTTTCAAGAAATAAATGAATAAGAGAACGAGGGAGGGAATTGAATGAGTATTCCCACTTTTGGAGTTTTCATGAGCAATCTTTAAAAGGGAATGCCTCTTCCCAGACAGAGGGAAGAGACTCATTGAAGTCCTCCTAGTTCAGGCTTACAATGTAAAGAAACAAACATATAGGTCATGCTTGGTGGCTCATGCCTGTAATCCCAGCACTTTGGGAAGCCGAGGCAGGCAGATCACGAAATCAGAAGATCAAGACCATCTTGTCACTACTAAAAATACAAAAAATTAGCTGAGTGTGGTGGCATGTGCCTGTAGTCCCAGCTACTCAGGGCGCTGAGGAAGGAGAATCACTTGAACCCAGGAGGCAGAGGTTGCAGTAAGTCTCTCTCTGTGGGCCACAGAGAGAGACTCCATCTCAAAAAAAAAAAAAAAAAAAAAAAAACCACAAAACCCAAAAAAGCAAATAAGTCTTATTTACCATAGCAGCCACCTAATGAACTATATGCCTAGCTTGGCATTGTTCTCTGATTGAGGACCACTAAATTTATGCTGAGAGTATTAACAGGTGCATGAAGGGGCGTCGGTATTAGGGCCTTAGGGGGCCCTTCCCTCTGATATCCACCTACCCCTTCATTGTGCCGGAGGAACAGGTTTCTTTTGGTTTGCTTTTTTTGTTTTTCACAGGGTCTTGTTCTGTCACCCGAGCTGGAGTGCAATGACACAATCATAGCTCATGGTAGCCTCCAACTTCCTGGCCCAAACAGTCCTCCCACCGCAGCCTCCCGAGTAGCTGGGGCTATAGGCAGACACCACCACACCTGGCTAGTTATTTTCTTTTCTTTTGTAGAGATGGGGTCTCACCATGTTGCCCAGGCTGACTCTGAACTTTTGGCCACAAGTGATCCTCCTTTCTTGGCCTCCCGAGGCCCTAGGACTGCAGGCATGAGCTCAGCTAACCCACCCCCGCCCCCACTTTTTTTTTGGAGAGACAGGGTCTGGCTCTGTTGCCCAGGCTCATCTCTAGTTCCTGGCCTCAAGCAATTCTCCCACCTCAGCCTCCCAAACTGCTGGGATTACAGTCATGAGCCACTCTGCCTGGCCAATTATTATTACTTTTTAAAATTAAAACAAACAAACTGAGTGTGTCATGCTGCTGAAAAAGCTCTGGGCTTGTTCTTCCGCTTCTGCTTCATGGGTTCTAAAGTGACCAACTTCTTTATTTAATTATCTTCCTTGAGGAAAGGGTCTGAACCAATGATTTTCAGATGTCCTGAAAACATCCGGCTTATTTTTCTTCACTCATATGTTTATGCTGCTGTTGCCTTAGTGGCAGGAAAATTTCAAACAGCATCCAGTGTGCAGAAAGGTTTCCGTTCCCTCTAAATTCCTGGCCACGCTATACATTCTAGTTGAGTACTTAGCAGTTAAAATATAAACCGCCAAAAATTGTTTCCTATCAATCACTGTATCGATTCACCCTAACATACTGAGAATAAAGACAATTTCTTTTTTTGAATGGAGTTAAAAATCAAAGAATACTGTGGAACAAAAACAATCTCTGGGTGCTGAGATTGTGGCCAGATGTCAGGGCTGGCCCAGAAACCTTACACAATCGCAGAGGATGGAAAACTCATCTTCCTTAGGCATGAAGTAGGCGTTTTCCCTTAGGGAGGGTTTGAGTTCCCTGCCACATCTTCCCAGTTCGCTGGACCACAATGGAGGCAGGAACTCATCAATTACAGGCCACTCAGATCCCAGCACATTTTCCAAAGCACTTCTTGTTTTTCAAGCTCCATATTCCCAGGACCAGCTAATTTCGCTTCTTAATGGGAAGTAGGAAAAGTCAGGAAACTGCAAGTGGAAACCTTTAGCCATCAAGGATGAACATTGCTGGTGGAGTGCAGCCCTCCCAAGGGGGCTGTACACAGGGTTCCTGCCCGCAAGCCCTCTGCCTTGCTCCCGGCTGCAGCTGCACCTCTCGCAGCTGTCAGGGTCCAGACTCAGAGCTCCTCATCCCTTGGAATGACCTGGGTGACAGAAGCATCTGTTATACTACCTATAGGTGAATTTGGCTGGGCTGCTGAATGGGAGCTTGTCACCAGAAGGACCAAGCCATCACCAGAAACTTAGAGCTTTCAGCCCCACCCCTCATTCTTTAGGGAGAGGAGAGGGTCTGGTGATTGAGTTTATAATCAATCATGCCTTTGTGATGAAGCCTCCATAAACATCCCGAAAAGATGGGGTTCAGGGAGATTTCAGGTTGGTGAATGCATCTACATGCCAGCAGGGTAGTTCACGCTGATTCTATGGGGACCTGTGCTGGGGACCCTTCTAGACCTTGCCCTCTGCTGTACCTCTTCATCTGGCTGAAATATCCTCAGTACTAAATTGACAATAGAAAGTAAACTGTCTTCGTGGGTCCTGGGAGCTGCTCTAGCAAACTATTGAACACAAGGAGGGATTCATGGGAAGTTCCAGTTTGCAGCCAGGTCAGATGGACCTGGGGACTTACTACTTGTGAGTGGCATCTGAAGTGGGGGCTGGTGTTGTGGGATTGAGCCTTAACCTGTGAGGTCTGCACTATCTCTGGTCTGTGTCAGAATTGAATTGAATTGTAGGATACCAGCTGGTGTGGGGGAAGTGGCTGGTGTAGGGAAGAGTGTGCACATCTGGTCACAGAAGTGTTGAGTGTGACTACAAAGAAAAGCTGATTTTCTACTACGCACCTGCCCATTGTCAGGCAGGAGATTGGAACTGGGGGTGTGGGGTTCATGTTAGATTCAAGGATACCCAAGTAGCTGTGATCTATGGATTGGGAGACCACCACTGACATTGCAAGTGTCTTTCAGGACCCAAGAAGTAAGTGACTGGACACTGGAATGTGGTTGTTGAAACCCTCAAAGCCCCCTCCCCTCTGCCCCCCACCAGCTGTGCTTCCCATGGGAAACAGGTGAAGGGGTAGGAAGGGAATTCCATCTCATTTCTGCCTTCCAGGTTGCACCAGGTGCATCTCATTGACAAGATCAAATTCGTAAATGAAACACTTTTGCTGTGTCACTATGTGATGACAGACCTTCCCAGGCTTACTTTCCACCACACTTTTTTTTTCTCCCTTTTTTTTAAATGTAAATTTTTATGTTTTTAGGGGTACACAGTAGGTGTATATGTTTATGGAGTACATGTCTCTTTGCTTTTTAAAAGCTCTTCCTGGTGGGTGGCTCATGCCCGTAATCCCAGCACTTTGGGAGACCAAGGTGGGTGGATCACCTAAGGTCAGGAGTTCAAGGCTAGCCTGACCAACATGGGGAAACCCATCTTTACTAAAAATACAAAATTAGCTGGGCTTGGTGGCACAAGCCTGTAATCCCAGCTGATCGAGAGGTTGAGGCAGGAGAACTGCATGAACCAGGGGAGGTGGAGGTTGCAGTGAGCCGAGATCACACCATTACACTCCAGCCTGGACAACAAGAGCAAAACTCTGTCTCAAAAAAAAGCTCCCCGGCAGACTACAACACTACAGAAAAGTACCCAAAACAAAATGTCCAGCATTGTGATTTATCAAAGCAAACCCTTGTGTCGCGGCATCCAGGCTGGGAGCTAGAATGTCAGCATCCCAGGAGCCCCTCTCATTCTCCCCCGATCCTTCCTACTTTCTGCCTCCAAGTGATCAGGAGCCTGATTTTGATGGTAGTCACTTTGGTGGTTTTGTCTTGCAATGTTTGGCAGTTAAGCATGCACTCCTAAATACCAAGGCTTTGTTTGGCCCGTTTTGAGCTTTATATGAATAGCATTGTGCAATAGCATATTCTTTTGCATTTAGCTTCTTTGCTGAACATTTCCAGGTTAATCCAAGTCTGATGCTCAGGTGGTATCATCTGAGGACCTAATAGCTTTGGGACACCTGAGAAGTACCCTAGGGACGTGTCAGGTTGATTGGTTGGATATACAGATGTAACAAGATAAAACCTTAACATTTTGATATTTTTCTTCTTCTTTCCTAAAAGTTCCCGCCTAACCAATTGAAGCGGCATTGTTGTCTGGGGTAAATACCCGAGGTTCCCCATCTTACAATAATAGATAATGGAGACACACAAGAAGTGGCTTTAGGAGTGGAGATTTAATAGGCAAAAGAAATCGAAAGGAGAACAGCTCTCTCTCCTGCAGAAGAGAAGGGTGCCCCAGGGGGACTTCCAGTCCTGGTGGAGTGCACCGGGCTTTAGAGACAGGCTTGAGGAGGCAGTGTCTGATTTACATAGGGCCCAAGATTGGTTGGACCAGGTGTACATTTACATAGCTGGCCGCCCACCCTAATCCTTTATTATGCAAATAGGGTTTCTACTTGGCCAGTGCCAGGTTGCCTGCTCCTTATTGTGCAGGTGGTTGACAAGGAAGGTGGGAGATGGAGCTGCCACGCTGGACAGGCCTAGCCCCAGGCAGCCTTTTCCTATTGGCCCAGCTGCCGGCATTCACCCATGCACGCTTCCAGCTTGCTTGTCTATGTCTGCAGCTCGATTTTACAGGCTGCTCTTTGTTAAAAGATGATTTGAGGACTGCTTTTCGTTAAAAAGAAAACCTTACTGAGGACGTCCTTACCCTTACTATCTGGCTAAATAATTTCTTCCTAACTCCTGTGTCACATTTGGCAGCATCTACTTTGCTTTGAAGAGAATTAGAATGCAATAACAGTAAAAAAGAGAGAAAAAAAGTGAATTTTCTTTTTCATTTTTGATTTTCCCCTTGAAAATCAAAAGGTGAGGTCCTGCATGGAGCAGAAGTTAGCGTTTATGCTTTAAAAAGATGACAGTACCGATGTTCCTTTGGGCTCAAGCAGCCATGAGTCAGAGTTCGGGGCTCTTTTGCTAAATCAAGGAAAGCAGACCATTTATACACTGAAATAAATAATGATCTCGCTTGCAAGCTGTTTTCCGTGACAAGTGACTGGAATGCAAGATTTTGAGTTCATGGTTGCATTTCATAGACGATAACACTGAACTTGTGAAGTTCAGATGTTTCTATGGCTAATCTCTGGAGGTAGTTTTATGATTACAAGATGGGGAACAGGATGGTTATGAGTAAGCCTTTACGCCAGGGCCTTCGCTCTCATGCATGCTTTTGGCCTCATCTTCCACCTGCGTCGATAACCTCATCTCCCTGGAGTTTCTTTCACTAGCAGTGCTTAATGATGAAGCTTTCAGGCTCCGGCTTTAGGCAGGATTTTATAGCCAGCAAGAGTAGAAAATAGGCTTGTAAAAATCTACGATTTCATAAAAAGTATAGAACACTTTAGATCTTTAAAGAAAAGGTGGTGAGGTCTATAATCTAATGCCTACACAAAAAAATTAGAATGAGAGTCGAGAGAAGGAGAGGTGAGACACTGTGCTTCTATGCTTGGAAGAGGGTGACCAGAAATGGGAAGGCCCCAGAGGTGGAGGGGTGTATGTGTGTGTGCACGCATGTGTCATGTGGAAGAGATTTTGAGCACATTTGTTAAAGAGGAAGTTTAAGGGCAACATAGTTTCAAATTGAAGCTCTACCAGTTGTTAAAGCCTGTGACTTTAGGCAAATTACTTAACCTTTCTGTGCCTCAGTTTCCTCATTTGAAAAATGGAGTTTACAATTATAGTAACCTAGATCATAGTTATGAAGATTAAATGAGTTAATATATAAAACATTAAATGAGTTAATACATAATACATAAAATACATAATATATACAACTGACATAAATAAATACTAAATAAGTGCTAGTATTGTTATTGTTTGCTTCTGAAGAAAAATGACTGTTAGGTGGGTGAAGGTAAAGACTTAGGAGAGGAGAGGAGGGATTTGGATGCAGCGGGGGAGGGAAGTGGTTGGCCCCAGAACCTAGTGGACTAACTCGTTACCTTAGGAAGGCTTAGCTTAGGCTACATTTCCTAAGCTCCCCTTCCCCTGCCTCCTCCTGAGATGGGATAAGTAAGCTTAGGGATGCTGAAAAATTGGGCTTTGAAGGGTAGAATTAGGTGCTCTATAAATGTGTGTGTGTGTGTGTGTGTGTGTGTTTTCAAATTGATGAAGGACAACTTCATTATTTTACACTTAAAGGCTGATGAAAAGCCATTACTGATCCTATTAAAAAAAATCTGATATTCCAGTTGAAAAGTAAACTATATTTACTAATGAAATATTATTTAGGGCCGGGCGCGGTGGCTCAAGCCTGTAATCCCAGCACTTTGGGAGGCCGAGGCGGGTGGATCACAAGGTCAAGAGATCGAGACCATCCTGGTCAACATGGTGAAACCCCGTCTCTACTAAAAATACAAAAAATTAGCTGGGCATGGTGGTGTGTGCCTGTAATCCCAGCTACTCAGGAGGCTGAGGCAGGAGAATTGCCTGAACCCAGGAGGCGGAGGTTGCGGTGAGCCGAGATCGCACCATTGCACTCCAGCCTGGGTAACAAGAGTGAAACTCCGTCTCAAAAAAAAAAAGAAAGAAATATTATTTAACTTTTCTAAAACACAACTTGACAGCATCCAGCATGCATGATTCATTTCAGTACAGTGAATTCAAGATCAAGTATACCTGTTAATTGCATCGAAGCTAGACTACAAATTATCATAGTCATCATCATTATCTTCTTCATGTTTTCATTGGCAGTAGTTTGTGATGACACCATATTAATATAGCAAGAATGTGACTGGACTATTAGTGATGGATTAATGAGAACATTCTGAATTGCTGATGTCACAGGAATTAATGCTTCACAGGGCAATGTGAAGCAGACATCTGCACTATAAACCTTTGCCTTGTGAGGGACATTCGAGTGCTTACTTTAGTTGCCACAGACGTGGTTTGTGGGGGTGGTGTGCCTGGTGTGTGAATACTTGGTCAGCTAGTAACTGAACCAACATTTAACCTGTGTGAGACAGGAGGAATGCAGAGGGGTCACAGGAGAATAAAAACTCCAGACAGCAGTTTCCCGTGAGGAGGGGCTATGGGCTGATGAAACCCTGAAAACCAGGGTGTGGACCAAGCTGGCTAAAACCAACTAGACCCAACATGGCGCTGGATTTGACCTAGGTTTCCCCTAGGACATCATTATATGCTCATTGGCACACTAAATCACACCCATGAGCACAATGACAGTTCTGGGGACACCCATATTTGGTGTAAAAATGAGTGGCACCACAGTTCCAAGAAATCCTCATCTTTTTCCAAGAATTTTCATGAATATTCAACACTTTGGTTAAAGAAACCCATACAGAGAGAAAGTGCAAACCCTACTGCGTGACTCTCTTGAGTACACCCTTAATCCCTTAAGTGTGTAGTGTTCCCCTTTGCAATAAAAGGGGAACACTACACACTTAAGAGAAGGGATTGAAGGTGTGCTCTCCGTGCTTTCACTATTTTCCAACTCCTCTTTGAATTCATTGTCAAGACAGTGTCAAGAGCCTGGACACCTGCTGGGTTCCAGGACCCACTGGCATTTGAGGCCCTCCCCTAGCCCACTGATGTCATGGGACTATTATTCTTCCCTCAGAAGTTGATGCCTTCTTCTGTAAAGAATTAGGGCTGTATGACCCAGGAGTTTGGCAGGACTGATTTCACAAGACAGAGTTCACAAAGACCCCCACTGATAAAACAGGATGCAGTAAAGAGGGCAGCCCAAACCCACAAAAAGCAAGATGGCACCCCATGGGGGCCGCTCAGTGTTCCCTTTCCTGGTATACCAGGGTTGGAAATACCACTCCAGGCAAAGAACCTGAATCAAGATGGAGACTGAATCCACTAATGGGTGACCTCTGGTCAATCTCATTGCTCATTATAAGCTAATTATAATGATTTAGCTATTAAAAGACACTCCCCTCAGTGCCCTGACAGTTTACAAAAGTTATTACCCTATATGGTCTAAAAGGAGGAGGAACCCTCAAATTCCAGAAAATCCCCAGGGGCTTCTTATAAAACTCATGAATAACCCACCCTTTATTTAGCATATGATCAAGAAATAACCACAAAAATAGCCAGCCTGCAGCCCTCCAGGCTGCTCTGCCTATGGAGTAGGCATTCTTTTATTCCTTTACTTTCCTAATAAACTTGCTCTCACTTTATGAGGCTGCTCTTGAATTCCTTCCTGTTCCAAGCCAGGTGGCCTCAGCGCCCCAGTTTTGCGGCTTTCCTTGCAACATAGAGTTGGAGCTGTAAAGCAATATCTATTGGGAGGCAATCTAGGACTTGACTGGGGCTTGATCAATGGCGAAGGGGTTTGATTTCTTTGCTTTGCAATACCTGATACAAATCTCCTGGAGGAGGAGAGTTTAAAAAAACTGGTCTGCGCACACTGGCTTGCAATTGCACATCAGTGGCTTTCTCAGCATGGCTTGAGTAAGTTTTTGCATCATCTAGAACTGTGGTCACATAGGGGAAGGCAAACCCCAACATGTGATTTATGCCTCTTGGCTCATATTCTTTGATCCCCACGACCCTCAGGACCTGCGCCATCCCCGGGGGATGTCTCAGGGCACATCTTCTGTGTGTCCTGGAGACACCGCCAGGTGGGTGATCAGACTCGCGGGGCTTAGTCACCCACATTAATGGATCCCAGTCCTGATCTTCATTCAAGTTTTTTGCTTGGAGTGGTTTTTCCAACCCCTGGTGTACGTCTAAACGGAAAGGAACGGCCCCCTCAAGGGGTACTCCCTGCCCCGAGCTCTGGGCCCCCGGTCTGCCCCTAGGCCTCTCCCCTCCTGGGGAGCAGATGTTCCTAAATAATCGTTAAATAAATAAAAGTATGTTGAACTGAACGTAGCAATTACATGAATTAGCAACATTTCTAAATATTTTTTTTTCTCCGCTAAAGATGATTGTTCCTTAAGGTACACATTTGTCCTTAGAGTGTTTCAAGGCCTCTTAAACCTGTAATAAAATCGACGCGCTCAGCACAGATGTGAGCGTTTGGGGAGCGCTTCAGCCTTCAGCACAGGCACGTGTTTTCTATTCACCGATCAGTGCTCCTCCGAAGGGCGGGTGGATCCTCTGAAGGTTTGTGTGCTCCACGCGCCTCGCCGTCCTCCTGCCTTGCGCACGCGCGCGGGTGCCTGGAGGCCTGGGCGAGGCAGGAGGAACGGCGAATCGGCGGGGGTTGTCCTTTATGCCGCCCCGTAGTTCGAGGGCGACGCTAGCGCGGCGCGCGACATTTTGAAAGCCAGGAGGGTTTGAATCGCAACGGCTCCTGCCGGTCGTGAGTGTCGGCGGCTCTGGGGGTGCGGACGCAGCTGCAGGGTCTCGCTGGAGGCCGCTTGGGACCAGTTTTGAAGAGGGACTTGGCCGCCACCTCTCTTCACCGCCGCCCTTTCCTTCCCGAGGGTGAGACTCTGGTAAGGGGAGCTTTTTTTTTTTTTTTTTTTTTTTGCGAGCCCGGGCGGGGGCCGAGCCCGGAGCCGAGGACTCAGCGGGGGCTTTCGTGACAGGGTAGGGTCTGGTTACAGCCGAAGGAGGATTTTGGCCGCCGCCCAGTGTGAGCCCCAGGATCGGGTAAACAACAGCCTGACCTCCACCCCGAACCCTGCCGAGCGTGTGAGATGCAGAGGACCTCAGGAGTCATGCGGCCCACACTTCCCCTTAGACTTTCTACAGCTGCTTTGCTTCTCTTTTCTCCTTATATTTACTTTTTCTCATTCTTTTGTTTTTCCGTTTTTCTGCTGCTCCTTCGCACTTTAGCTTTGTCAGTAGTATCCTGTTGAGTCTCAGGGCCCCAGGCTTAGAGTCCAAGGGTCACTGACGTTTGACTCAGTAGAGCTGGAGATAAGCTTGCTGAGCTCTGCTCACTTGAATGCTGCTTCTTAAACAGTATTTAATTGTGAAAAAGATGTTACGTGTTCCAGAGTATGAAATTCTGCTCACGGTCATCCCACTGCCATTTCTAATGGATGTTCATCCAAATACAGTATTCACTGTTTTTTCTGTGTATGTGTGTTTTTGTTGTTTGGTTTTTTTTTTTTTTTTCTTTTTTCTGTCATCTTCATGAGAACCTTGTGATTTAGGATTAGTATGCTTATTTAACAATTAATGTTAAGACTGTGTATACAATAGGTAACAACCTGAGGCAGAGTTTGGGCTACTGGCCAAAAGCCATCTCTGTCAATATCTGTCAATAGTCAATACCCAAACGTGGGAGTGCGGTGGCGGGGGCGGTGGGGGGCTGGTGGGTCGGGGGTGGGGGAGTGGGATTGGGGAGGGGTGGGAGTGGAAGTGGCCCTCAGACAACTGTGAAATGAATAGGACATGGTACTTTAAGGTGCAAGTAGTTCAGAGTAGGAGGTGGAACCCAGTCCTAAGAAAATATAAGGAAATGTTAAGACTTCTTCTGTTTAAACCTAGTTGTTTTTAGAGATAGGTTTTCTTTTTTAAAACGTGCTGTGTCTGCTTATCAAATGCCCCTTAGACTGAGGGGGAGAGGCAGTGAGAGTTCTAAGGCTCAGCAGCTCTCTGGACACGCTCTGCCTCCGGGTTTTCTGCATCCTGCTTTGCTGGCCCCTCCTTGGTTGCTTTGTTCTTAGTTTCTCCTGCTTGGACGCCCTAGGGCTCACCTCTCTTCTCTCTACAGTTACTCCCTAGGTGATCTTACCTAGTCTTTTGGCTTTAATGATGTCTGCGTGCTGCCATCCCACAAACTTAAATCTTCAGCTTGCGTTCCAGACCCGTATCCACCTACCTGTTCGGCTCCTCTCCGCAAAACTCTCCAACAGCTTTCTGCCTCTCAGTGCAAGCCGAAATCTTGACTGACTACAGCTGAGTAGAAGTCACAGTCCTGTACGATTCTCCACTTGACTTGCCAGTCCCTACCCCCAGCCTCCCTGACTTTGTCTCCTTCTCCCCTTTGCTAGCTGGCCTCTTTCTTGAAGATTTCTGCCTCAGGGTCTTTATATTTCTTGTCCTCTCTCTGGAAGACTTCCTCTAGATATTTGCTTGGGTCTGCTCCCTCATGTCCTTCAAATGAGTTTCTCAAGGAGACCTTCCTTGACCACTTTAAACTCCAATATTAAGCCCCTTCCCAAGGCCTTCTGCCTCCCTTCACTGATACATATTTCTCCTGAAATAGTATATGTTGATCTTCATACTTGTTTGGGTCTTGTTTGCTGCTCTATTTCCAGAGCGTAGAATGGTGCGCTGTTAGAGCACATGGTATGTGCTCAGTGTGTGCATGCTGGTTGAGTAAATGAAGAGTAGCTTCACACAGATAGGTAGATCTTCGATGTGCTCCATCACAGCGTCCTGTAGGGAAAGATAACGCAGATGGATGACGGGAGTCAAAATGACATGGGGCAATTATTTCCCAAGTAGAAATACCTCCTGCAAGCCACTCTGCTGAATAGTTTATCCTTCCCCAAAGTTCTGAAACTGGTTTCAGAAATTCTCCTGCTGTTCCTGCCTTTAAGTTAAATGGGTCACTTTATGAAATTATTATATTCTTGACAAATACATGTAAAGGGGCTCAGTGTTCTCAGTATAGGGAAATCTGAAGACGGTAGTGATTGCAGCTACATTTTAAACAAGATGGACAAACTTGTCATTAATGGACAACTAAAGCTGGGCCTTTGAGATTATTTTTTTCCCCTTAGAACACAGTTTTTAAAGATGCTATAATTAAGGGCTCTATAAAAAATTTAAGCAAATTTCTCTGTCTCCCAACTTTTTATAGACAAATGAGCTTATTGACATGTAGGAACAGTTTTGCTTTATAATAATAGGAAACCTAATTTTAGAAAAAAATTTTTTTAAATAAAAAAATTCATGAATATGTTATAGAAAGAAACGAATTGAGTTGCTTTGTTTATATATGTGATATGTACATTTTCTTTTCTTTTGTTGGTTTCTTTTTTTTTTTTTTTTTTTGAGATGTAGTCTCACTGTTGTCCAGGCTGGAGTGCAGTGGTGCAATCTCAGCTCACCACAGCCTCTGTCTCCCAGGTTCAAGGGATTATCCTGCCTGCCTCAGCTTCCTGAGTAGCTGGGATTACAGGTACGCACCACCATGCCCGGCTAAATTTTTGGAATTTTTAGTAGAGACACAGTTTTGCCATGTTGGCCAGGCTTGTCTCAAACTCTTGACCTCAACTGACCTGCCTGCCTTGGCCTCCCAAAGTGCTGGGATTACAGGCATGAGCCACTGTGCCCAGCCTCATTTTATTTTATTTTATTTTATTTATTTATTTATTTTGAGTCGGAGTCTTGCTCTGTGCAGGCTGGAATGCAATGGCTCGATATCGGCTCACTGCAACCTCCACCTCCCGGGTTCAAGCCATTCTCCTGCCTCAGCCCCCCGAGTAGCTGGGACTATAGGCTCACGTCACCACGCCTGGCTAATTTTTGTATTTATTTTAGTAGATATGGGGTGTCACCATACTGGCAAGGCTGGTCTCGAACTCCTGACCTCATGATCTGCCTGCCTCGGCCTCCCAAAGTGCTGGGATTACAGACACGAGCCACTGCGCCCGGCCACATTTTATGTTCATAGATAATTTTTATAACCATTTATTGAGATATAATTAATGTATCATAAAATCTACCCTTGGAAGGTATGAAATTCAGTAGTTCTAGTATACTCAGAGATGAATATATTAAACTGTTTTCTGATTTTAGAACCTTTCATCACCCCAGAGAAACGCTATACCCACTGGCAGTCATTCCATGTTCTCTGTCTCCTCAGCCACCAGCAACTATTCAGCTATTGTCTCCATGATTTGCCTATTCTGGACATTTCCTCAAAATGGGATCATGATATATGTAGCCTTTTTGTATGTGGCTTCTTTCATTAACATAATATTTTCAAGGTTCATTCTTGTATATATCAGCACTTTATTCCTTTTTGTGACTGAATAATGTTCCATTATATAAATATGCCACATTTTGTTTATCTATTCATCATCTGATGGAGAGTTCTATTGTTTCTGTTTCTTGGCTGTTATGAATAGTGCTGCTTGCACAGTTTCCTTAAAGGATATAAGAGACCTGTTAACTACTCCTGGGAAATGTGAGAGGGAGACATATTGTTTACCTTTTTGTACTAGGTGATTCTTTTTTTTTTTTCCAAGCTAAGTGCATATATTACTTTAAAACAAAAATAATCATATTATGACCAAGGATAAGTAATTGTACCTTTTGCTTTTAGTTTTCTCATTTTAAGTAAAATTGGATGAAATATTTGTCAAGGTGTTTTTTAGTTCTCAAATTTTGTTTGTGATAAAATGAGTGATAATGTTATAGGAATTTTTTCTTCATGAATGAGAGTTGTATTTTTATATCTGCTGTGTAACTTGCAATTTGTTTTCATCATAGGACCTAGAGTGGTTGCTACAATGGAAGGGATCAGTAATTTCAAGACACCATGCAAATTATCAGAAAAAAAGAAATCTGGTAAGATAGCAGATGTGACTTTTTTTTTATGATTACTATCGTCGTTTCTCTTAGAAATGTCTTAGTATTATTTAGTTTGATCCTTTAATTATCTGTCACATAGAAACTTTATCGTAAATCCCCTTTATGATGTTAATTGTAACAAATAAGACTTATTTTATAGGCCACAGTTTGATCATCTCTGGACAGTCTAACAGGTTTGGAGGCTCTTCCTGCTCAAAAATCAACTTAGCTTGATCCCTTAAGGAACTGCTTTACCTCTCTCCCTCCCATTCACGCATAGCTCTAGAGGGAAAGATCTTTTCCAAGGCAACTCAATGGACAAAGGAAAATCTTCTCAACAAACACCTGGATATCCATGTGCACAAAATGAGCCTTGATCCTTTTTTTTTTTTTTTTTTTTTGAGACAGAGTTTCACTCTTGTTACCCAGGCTGGAGTGCAATGGCATGATCTCGGCTCACCGCAACCTCCGCCTCCCGGGTTCAGGCAATTCTCCTGCCTCAGCCTCCTGAGCAGCTGGGACTACAGGCACGTGCCACCATGCCCAGCTAATTTTTTGTATTTTTAGCAGAGACGGGGTTTCACCATGTTGACCAGGATGGTCTCGATCTCTTGACCTCGTGATCCACCCGCCTCGGCCTCCCAAAGTGCTGGGATTACAGGCTTGAGCCACCGCACCCGGCCTTGATCCTTAACTCTTATATAGAAAATAGCTAAAATTAAATTTCTGGAAAATAACCTGAGAAAATATTATGTCATCCATTTCTCATGATCAGCTTTTCCTGTTGACCTTGTATCCTGCAACCATCCTAAACTCATTTATTCCATTAGCTTTTTAATAGATTGCTTAGGATATAGTATATGGTTGGTCATTTGTGGATGAATCAAGGCAGTGTTACTTTGTTCCCCGGTCTGTATGGCTTTGTTTCTTTTACTTTTTTTATTGCACTGGCTCCAGTATGTTTTTGAATAGACTTGTTAGTGGATATACTTGCCTTGTTTCCCAATATCTTATATTAGATGTAGATTTTTCACAAATGCCCTTTATTAGTTTGAGGAATTTTCCTTATACTTCTAGTTATTACTGTGAGTGGGTATTGAACTTTGTTGAGTGATTTTTCTGAATCTGTTTTCTTTTTCAATCTCTTAATGTGGTAAATTATTTTAATTTTCAAGGATTAAAGTGACCCTGCATTCCTCGTGTAAAGCCAGTTTGGTCATGATACATGTTTTATATTGCCCGATTTGCTGGTATTTTCTGTATTCATGAGGGATATTGGACTGCCGTTGTCTTTGTTGGGATATCTGTCTAGTTTTTGTATTAGGTTGTTCTGTATTCATAAAGTAAGCTGAGAAATGTTTCTCTTTAACAGAAATGTCTTTTTCTTTAACTTTATGTAGAATTGGTATTATTCCTCCTTGAACTGGTTGAATTCACCAGTAAAACCACCTTGACCTCGAGTTTTGTCAGTGGGAAGATCTTAACTGTGACTTCACAGTTAATAGATACAGCGCTATTCAAGTGATCTCTTATTTTCTTCGTTAATTTTCTTAGTGTTTTTCAAGGAATATGTCCATCACTTCCAAATTGTCAAATGTACTGGTGTAAAGTTATTCTTGATATACTCTTATTAACCTTCTAATGTCTTTTTTCATATCTGGTACTGGTATTTTATATTTTATTTTTTCTTAATCAGTCTGACTTGAGGCTTATGTGTCTTGGTGAATGCTGCATGCACTTGAAAATGGGCATTTGTTTCTACTCTCGTTGGGGTGTTCTGTAAATGTCAGTAGGTCAAGTTGGTTGACCTGTTTATGTTATTTTCTTCAGGTCTGCTGGTGTTCTGTGTACTTTTTATATTAATTATGAGAGAAGAGAGTTGAACTACAATGTGGATTTGTCTGCTCCCCACCCTCCCCCCAATTTCTATCTGTTGATGCTTCATGTATTTTGAAGCTTTGCTATTAGATACATACACATTTAGGATAGTTATTTCTTTCCTTTTTTTTTTTTAATTGCATTTTAGGTTTTGGGGTACATGTGAAGAACATGGAAGATTGTTGCATAGGTACACACATGGCAGTGTAATTTGCTGCCTTCCTTCCCTTCACCTATATCTGGCATTTCTCCCCATGCTATCTCTCCCCAACTCCCCACCCCCCACTGTCCCTCCCCTATTTCCCCCCAACAGACCCCAGTGTGTAGTGCTCCCCTCCCTGTGTCCATGTGTTCTCATTGTTCAACACCTGCCTATGAGTGAGAACATGTGGTGTTTGATTTTCTGCTCTTGTGTCAGTTTGCTGAGAATGATGGTTTCCAGGTTCATCCATGTCCCTACAAAGGACACGAACTCATCGTTTTTGATGGCTGTGTAATATTCCATGGTGTATGTGTGCCACATTTTCCCTGTCCAGTCTGCCATCGATGGGCATTTGGGTTGGTTCCAGGTCTTTGCTATTGTAAACAGTGCTGCAATGAACATTCGTGTGCACGTGTCCTTATAGTAGAATGATTTGTAATCCTTTGGATATATACCCAGTAATGGGATTGCTGGGTCAAATAGAAGTTCTATTTCTAGGTCCTTGAGGAATCGCCACGCTGTGTTCCACAATGGTTGAACTAATTTACACTCCCACCAACAGGGTAAAAGTGTTCCTATTTCTCCACATCCTCTCCAGCATCTGTTGTCTCCAGATTTTTTAATGATCGCCATTCTAACTGGCGTGAGATGGTATCTCAATGTTGTTTTGATTTGCATTTCTCTGATGACCAGTGATGATGAGCATTTTTCATGTTTGTTGGCCTCATGTATGTCTTCGTTTGTAAAGTGTCTGTTCATATCCTTTGCCCACTTTTGAATGGGCTTGTTTGTTTTTTTCTTGGGAATCTGTTTAGTTCTTTGTAGATTCTGGATATCAGCCCTTTGTCAGATGGGTAGACTGCAAAAATTTTTTCCCATTGTGTTGGTTGCCAATTCACTCTAATGACTGTTTCTTTTGCCATGCAGAAGCTTTGCAGTTTGATTAGGTCCCATTTGTCTATTTTGGCTTTTGTTGCCAATGCTTTTGGTGTTTTGG
>NW_022437090.1:544856-556997 GCF_009761245.1 Sapajus apella | reverse complement strand
TTCTAGGGTTTTTATGGTGCTAGGTCTTATGTTTAAGTTTTTAATACATCTGGAGTTAATTTTAGTGTAAGGTGTCAGGAAGGAATCCAGTTTCTGCTTTCTGCACATGGCTAGCCAGTTTTCCCAACAGCATTTATTAAACAGGGAATCCTTTCCCCATTGCTTGTTTTTGTCAGGTTTGTCAAAGATCGGATGGTTGTAGATGTGTTGTGTTGCCTCCGAGGGCTCTGTTCTGTTCCATTGGTCTATATCTCTGTTTTGGTACCAGTACCATGCTGTTGTGATTATTGTTGCCTTGTAGTATAGTTTGAAGTCCAGTAGTGTGATGCCTCCTGCTTGTTCTTTTTGCTTAGAATTGACTTGGCTATGCGGGCTCTCTTTTGGTTCCATATGAAGTTTAAGGTGGTTTTTTCTAGTTCTGTGAAGAAGGTCATTGGTAGCTTGATGGGGATAGCGAATCTGTAAATTACTTTGGGCAGTATGGCCATTTTCACGATATCGATTCTTCCTAACCATGAACATGGAATGTTTCTCCATCTGTTTGTGTCCTCTCTTATTTCGTTGAGCACTGGCTTGTAGTTCTCCTTGAAGAGGCCCTTTACGTTCCTTCTTAGTTGTATTCCTAGGTATTTTATTCTCTTTGTAGCAATTGTGAGTGGCAGTTTGTTCTTGATTTGGCTCTCTTTAAGTCTGTTATTGGTGTATAGGAATGCTTGTGATTTTTGCACATTGATTTCGTATCCTGAGACTTTGCTCAAGTTGCTTATCAGCTTCAGGAGATTTGGGGCTGAGACGATGGGGTCTTCTAGATATACAATCATGTCATCTGCAAATAGAGACAATTTGACTTCCTCCTTTCCTATTTGAATACCCTTTATTTCTTTCTCTTACCTGATTGCTCTGGCTAGAACTTCCAGTATTATATTGAAAGGGAGTGGTGAGAGAGGACATCCTTGTCTAGTGCCACATTTCAAAGGGAATGCTTCCAGTTTTTGCCCATTCAGTATGATATTGGCTGTGGGTTTGTCATAAATAGCTTTTATAATTTTGAGATACGTTCCGTCAATACCTAGTTTATTGAGGGTTTTTAGCATAAAGGGCTGCTGAATTTTGTCAAAGGCCTTCTCTGCATCAATTGAGATAATTATGTGGTTTTTGTCTTTGGTTCTGTTTATGTGATGAATTACATTTATAGACTTGCATATGTTGAACCAGCCTTGCGTCCCTGGGATGAAGCCTGCTTGATCATGGTGGATAAGCTTTTTGATGTGCTGTTGCAATGGCTTGCCAGTATTTTATTGAAGAATTTTGCATCTGTGTTCATCATGGATATTGGCCTGAAGTTTTCTTCTCTTGTTGAGTCTCTGCCGGGTTTTGGTATCAAGATGATGTTGCTCTCATAAAACTATTTGGGAAGGATTCCCTCTTTTTGGATTATTTGGAATAGTTTCAGAAGGAATGGTACCAGCTCCTCTTTGAATGTCCGGTAGAATTTGGTTGTGAACCCATCTGGACCTGGGCTTTTTTTGGGTGATAGGCTCTTAATTGCTGCCTCAACTTCAGCCCTTGTTATTGGTCTATTCAGGGTTTCGACTTCTTCCTGGTTTAGGCTTCAGAGGAGGCAAGTGTCCAGGAATTTATCCATTTCTTTCAGGTTTACTAGTTTATGTGCATAGAGTTGTTTGTAATAATCTCTGATGATGGTTTGAATTTCTGTGAAATCTGTGGTGATATCCCCTTTATCGTTTTTTATTGCATCTATTTGGTTATTCTCTCTTTTCTTTTTTATTAATCTGGCTAGTGGTCTATTTTGTTGATCTTTTAGAAAAACCAGCTCCTGGATTTATTGATTTTTTTTTTTTTTTTTTGAAGGGTTTTTTGTGTCTCTATCTCCTTCAGTTCTGCTCTGATCTTAGCTATTTCTTGTCTTCTGCTAGACTTTGAGTTTTTTTGATCTTGCTCCTCTAGCTCTTTCAGTTTTGACGATAGGGTGTCAATTTTTGATCTCTCCTTTCTTCTCATGTGGGCACTTATTGCTATATATTTTCCTCTAGAGACTGCTTTAAATGTGTCCCAGAGATTCTGGTATGTTGTGTCTTCATTCTCGTTGGTTTCAAAGAACATCTTTATTTCTGCCTTCATTTCATTGTTTATGCAGTCAGCATTCAAGAGCCAGTGTTCAGTTTCCATGAAGCTGTGCGGTTTTGAGTTAGTTTCTGCATTCTGAGTTCTAACTCGATTGCACTGTGGTCTGAGAGACTGTTATGATTTCCGTTCTTTTGCATTTGCTGAGGAGTGATTTACTTCCAATTATGTGGTCAATTTTAGAGTAGGTGTGATGTGGTGCTGAGAAGAATGTATATTCTGTGGATTTGGGGTGGAGAGTTGTGTAAATGTCTATTAGGTTTGCTTGGTCCAGGTCTGAGTTCAAGTCCTGGATATCCTTGTTAATTTTCTGTCTGGTTGATCTGTCTAATATTGACAATGGGGTGTTAAAGTCTCCCACTATTATTGTGTGGGAGTCTAAGTCTCTTTGTAAGTCATTAAGAACTTGCCTTATGTATCTGGGTGCTCCTGTATTGGGTGCATATATATTTAGGATTGTTAGCTCTTCTTGTTGCATTGATCCTTTTACCATTATGTAACGTCCTTCTTTGTCTCTTTTGATCTTTGTTGCTTTAAAGTCTATTTTATCAGAGACGAGAATTGCAACTCCTTCTTTTTTTTGCTCTCCATTTGCTTGGTAAATCTTCCTCCATCCCTTTATTTTGAGCCTTTGTGTATCCTTGCACATGAGATGGCTTTCCTGGATACAGCACACCGATGGGTTTTGGCTTTTTATCCAATTTGCCAGTCTGTGTCTTTTGATTGGGGCATGTAGTCCATTTACATTTAGGGTTAATATTGCTATGTGTGAATTTGATACTGCCATTTTGATGTTAGCAGACTCTTTTGCCCTTTAGTTGTTACAGATTCTTGATTGTGTGGATGCTCTTTACCATTTGGTATGTTTTTGAAGTGGCTGGTACTGGTTGTTCCTTTATATGTGTAGAGCCTCTTTCAGGAGCTCTTGTAAAGCAGGCCTGGTGGTGATGAAATCTCTGAGTACTTGCCTGTTCACAAAATATTTTATTTTTCCTTCACTTATGAAGCTTAGTTTGGCTGGATAGGAGATTCTGGGTTGAAAGGTCTTTTCTTTAAGGATGTTGAATATTGGCCCCCACTCTCTTCTGGCTTGTAGGGTTTCTGCTGAGAGATCTACTGTGAGTCTTGATGGGCTGCCCTTTGTGGCTAACCTGACCTTTCTTTCTGGCCGCCCTTAGTATTTTCTCCTTCATTTCAACCCTGGTGAATCTGACGATTATGTGCCTTGGGGTTGTTGAGGAATGTCTTTGTGGTGTTCTCTGTATTTCCTGGACTTGAATATTGGCCTGCCTTGCTAGATTGGGGAAGTTTTCCTGGATACTATCCTGAAGAGTATTTTCCAGCTTGGATTCATTCTCTTCGTCACATTCAGGTACACCTATCAAACGTAGATTAGGTCTTTTCACATAGTCCTACATTTCTTGGAGACTTTGTTCATTCCTTTTTACCCTTTTTTCTCTATTCTTGCCTTCTCGTTTTATTTGATTGAGTTGATCTTCGACCTCTGATATCCTTTCTACTGCTTGGCCAATTCGGCTGTTGAAACTTGGGCATGCTTCGCAAAGTTCTTGTGTTGTGTTTTTCAGCTCCATCAATTCACTTATATTCCTCTCTGTGTTGTCCATTCTCGTTAGCATTTCGTCAAATCTTTTTTGAAGGTTCTTAGTTTCTTTGCATTGGGTTAGAACATGTTCTATTAGTTCACAGAAGTTTCTTAGTACCCACCTTCTGAAGTCAGATTCTGTCATTTCATCACGCTCATTCTCCATCCAGCCTTGTTCCCTTGCTGGTGAGGAGTTTGTGATCCCTTGTAGGAGGAGAGGTGTTCTGGTTTCGGGTGTTTTCATCCTTTTTGCACTGGTTTCTTCCCATCTTTGTGGATTTATCCACCTGTTGTCTTTGTAGTTGCTGACTTTCAGATTGGGTCTCTGAGTGAACTTCCAGTTTGTGGATGATGAAGTTATTTCTGTTTCTTAGTTTTCCATCTCACAGTCTGGCCCCTCTGCTGTAGGACTGCTGAGGTCCACTCCAGGCCCTGCTTGCCTGGGGATCACTTGCAGCAGCTGCAGAACAGTAAGGGTTGCTACCAGTTTCTTCTTCTGCTATCTTTGTCCCAGAAGGATACCTGCCAAATGTCAGTCTGTTCTCCTTTATGAGGTGACTCTGGATATACAGGGGTCAGGGAGCTGCCTGAGGAGACAGTCTGTCCTTTATTGGAGCTCAAGTGCTGAGCTGTGAGCTCCATTGTTCATTCGGAGTTGCTGGGCAGGTACGTTTAGGTCTGCTGCAGCAGAACTCATAAACTTCCCCCCCCCCCCACCTTTTTTTTTCCCCCCCAGGTGCTCTGTCCCAGGGAGTTAGGGCTTTATTTATGAGTTTCCATTGTGCTGCTGCCTTTTTTTGGTTTTTTCAGGGCTGCCCTGCCCAGCGAGGAGGCAGCCTAGTCACTGCCTGCCTGCAGAGCTCCGCCCAGCTTCCCTGTGATCTTCCCTGTAGTCCTGTTTATATGGGTGTAGTTAGAACTGCCTCGGCAATGGTGGCCCGCCTCTGTAGTGGCGGACTCTCTCTGTAATGGCAGGTTGCCTCAGCAAAGGAGGGCTGCCTCTATATTGGTGGAGTGTCTCAGTAATGGCAGACACCCCTCCCCCACAGAGCTGGATTGTCCCGGGTTCAGCTGTGCTTGCTGTGAAACTCTCAACCCACAGCGTTTTCAATTACTTTTTTTTTTTTTTTTTTTTTTTTGTGGGGGAGTGGGACCAGCCCAGCCTGATCACCTAGCTCCCTGACTCCGAGTTTTTTTTTGTTTGTTTGTTGTTGAACAGTTGACTCTCTCCCAGGTGTTCCGGCCGTCTATTGAAAAGGCGCTAGGATCTGTGTGATTTCCCATGTGGCGACTCATTCGCCGGCTGAAACAGCAGTGCTGAGATTCCTGGTGGTTTTTTTGCCCAGGAGTCTCCTGGCCTGGCTCCCTGTTTCAGTACCCTTTTAAATAAGATGAATGGGCGATCTGCCTTCCCAGGGCTCCAATTGCCAGCTAAGAGGGCACCCGGACCAGTGTATTTTGTATGGAGAACTGCCCTGCCAGGGTGCTGGCAAAGCAGCCGTGCTGGCCAAAACAGCCACGCTGGCGACCCGTGGGGCTCCTCCGCCTGGGAATCGCCTGGGAATCTCCTGGTCTGTGGGCAATAAAAATCCGTCTGGAAATGCGGTGTCCACTCACCCTCTGCGCTTTCACTGGGAGCTGCAATCCTGAGCTGTTCCTAGTCGGCCATCTTTGAACTACCCCCCCCCGAAACTCTTTCTTTTTTTTTTTTGAGTCTGAGTTTCCCTCTGTCGCCCACCGTGGAGTGCAACAGTGTGATCTCGTGTCGCTGCAACCTCCACCTACTGGGCTTAAGTGATTCTGGTGCCTTGGCCTTTGAAATAGCTGGGGTTACAGGCATGCATCACCATGGCCGGCTAATTTTTGTATTTTTAATAGAGACGGGTTTTCGCCATGTTGGCCAGGCTGGTCAAAACTCTTGGCCTCAAGTGGTCCACCCAATCCACCCACCTTGACCCCCCTTTAAAGTGCATGCAGCATTCGGCAAGATACATAAACCTCAAATCAGATCCCCAAGTGTTGGGATTACAAGTGCCTGGCCTAGGATGATTATTGCTTTTGGTGAATTTATAGCTTAACTATTATGAAATGCCCTTCTTAATCCTCAGTGGTACTCTTTGTTCTGAAGTCCACTTTATGTGATAGTAATGGAGCCACTCCACATTTATTTTGATTTGTGTTTTAATGTTGTATTTCAACCTTTTACCCTTGCCCTATTTGTGTCTTTATATTTAAATTGAGTTTATTATAAATGGCATGTCTTGTTTATATCCATTCTGACAACTTCAACTGCCTTTAATTGGACTGTTTTGCCATTGGCCACATGTGGCTATTTAAGGTTTTGGATACAAATTAAGTAGAATTAAATAAAATTACAAATTGAGTTCCTCAGTTGTACTAGCCACATTTAAATTGCTCAGTAGCAACTGACTTAACTTACTGGACAGCACAGATTTCCACATGGCATCATGATGTATTGGACAGCTCTGTTTAGACCATTTATACCCAATGGAATTGTATATTGTTGGATGTAAATCTGCTGCTTTGCTATTGTCCCATAAGTAATGGATGATTTTCTTCTAATCTTTTTCTCTCTTTACTTCATTTTTAATAGTTTTTGTTGCTCTGTCTTAAAAGATGATGTTTTTCTTATCCATTGTATTTTTCATTTCTAAGGTTCTACTTTATCTTTTTTTCCCTTATGGTCAGACTTTCCTATATATCATTGAGCATATATATTTTTTTTGAGACGGAGTTTCACTCATGTTACCCAGGCTGGAGTGCAATGGCGCGATCTCGGCTCACCGCAACCTCCGCCTCCTGGGTTCAGGCAATTCTCCTGCCTCAGCCTCCTGAGTAGCTGGGATTACAGGCACGCACCACCATGCCCAGCTAATTTTTTGTATTTTTAGTAGAGACGGGGTTTCACCATGTTGACCAGGATGGTCTCGATCTCTTGACCTCGTGATCCACCCGCCTCAGCCTCCCCAAGTGCTGGGATTACAGGCTTGAGCCACCGCGCCCAGCCTCATTGAGCATACTTTTAAGATTTGTCTTAAGGTTCTTATCTGCTAATTTTGCCATCCCTGTCATTTTTTTTTTTTTTTTTTTTTTAAATTATTTTCTTGAGACAGAATCTTGCTTTTTCATCCAGGCTGGAGTGCATTGGTGCTAGCTCACTGTAACCTCCACCTCCCGGGTTCAAACAATTCTCCTGCCTCAGCCTCTGGAGTAGCTGGGATTACAAGTGCATGCCACCATGCCCAGCTACTTTTTGTAGTTTTAGTAGAGATGGGGTTCGCCATGTAGGCCAGGCTGGTCATCCCGAACTTCTGGCTTCAAGTGATCTGCCTGCCTTGGCCTCCCAATACAGGTGTGAGCCACCACGCCTGTCCCCCTGTCATCTTATGGTATGTTTCTATTGATTTATTTTTCTCTTTGTATGGGTCATATTTCTTGCTGCTCTCATGCTAAGTACTTTTTGATTGGGTGGTAGATATTTTGCATTGTCTAATGCTGGATTTTGTTATTCCTTTAAAGAGTGTTTGATTTAGTTATGGTCTGAGGTTAAGTTACCTGGACATTAGCTTGCTCCTTTTGAGACTGGCTTTTAAGTGTTGTTAGGAACTTTTATCTTGAGCTAAAATTTAGCTGTACTATCTAGTTGTGACCCTTTAGAGGACTCTACTGTGTGTTACAGGGTTGTCACTCCCTGGCTCATGGTTACATGAAGTGTTCCTAGACCTGTATGATCTCTGGTAATTGTTGAGCCAGTTGATTTCCTCAGGTGCTTTCCCAGCGTTGGGGCATCCACCCATTGTTATGTGCTGATAAGTACTTGTCGAAACACTGAAACAGAGACCTTTCAGATCTTTGGAGTGCTCTCTCTTTTTGGAGCCCTCTTCTCTTTAGTTCTCTGCTCCACAAATTCTAGCCACCTAGTCCTTCTTGACCTGTGATCTCTGTCTCCTTAATGTGACAGGACTGCTGGATTATGTTAACCTTTGTCCTGCAGTCTGGAAACTGCCTTCAAGCAGTAAATTAGGGTAGTGATAGGGCTCATCTCATTTCTCTTCTCTCAGGGATCACAGTGCTGCTCTGCCTGTTGTTAGATGTTTGAAAGCAGTTACATTTTGTCTGGTTTTCTAGTTCATGGAGAGCTGGTAACTCCAGGAGCGGTTAATTGTCCAAGAGTAGTTACTTTTTCATGTGCAGAAGCAGAACTCCATTTTTTTTTTTTTTTTTTTTTTAAGATTTGGTCTTGCTCTGTCACCCTGGCTGGAATACAATGGCATGAACACGGCTCACTACACCCTTAACCTCCTAGGCTCAAGCGATTCTCCCAAGTAGCTGAGACCACAGGCGTGTGCCACCATGCCTGACTAATTAAAAAGAAATTGTAGCTGGGCGCAGTGGCTCAAGCCTGTAATCCCAGCACTTTGGGAGGCCGAGGCGGGTGGATCACGAGGTCAAGAGATTGAGACCATCCTGGTCAACATGGTGAAACCCCATCTCTACTAAAAATACAAAACATTAGCTAGGCATGATGGCGCGTGCCTGTAATCCCAGCTACTCAGGAGGCTGAGGCAGGAGAATTGCCTGAACCCAGGAGGCGGAGGTTGCGGTGAGCCGAGATCGCGCCATTGCACTCCAGCCTGGGTAACAAGAGTGAAACTCCGTCTCAAAAAAGAAAAAAAAAGAAATTGTAGAGATGGACTCTCTCTATATTGCCCAAGGTGGTCTCATACTGCTGGGCTGAAGTGATCCTCCTGCCTCAGACTCCAAAAGTGTTGAGATTATAGGCATGAGCCACCACATCCAACCCATTTATCTTTTAACAATGCTTTAAAAATGTGAAAGCAGTTCTTAGCTTGAAGGCCTACAAAAACAGGCCATTTTCCAACTCTCTGCTTCAGTGTTACTGTAGGAGAAAACTCCACAAACTTGGTCAAAGGGTATATGTTGGGAACCAGCCCAACCCTGCGCATGGGTGCCCCACGTCCTGGCCATAACCAGGGAGTGAGAAAAGAAAGACAAAGACACAAGAATAGAATTTTAAAGCATGGGTCCAGGGGTCCAGTGCACTCTCGCAGGGTGATCAGCCTTGGCCTTGAGCTTTGGGCTCCAAGTGCTTTTAAGGTGTATTATCTTGTTAATCTTGCAGGCTGTGGGGAGGGGGGTTGAGGAGGAAGATGGAGTTGGGGGGGAAGAGGATGTATCTGCCACATCCAAGAGCAGACTAAGGACACTGAGATTTTACCACCCATTGTCCAACCAGGTGCTTTGGCAACAGGTATAGGGATAAGGTGCCATAAGGTCGACCACACACAAAATGCATCAAGGGGCTTTTATCTCCCGACCGTTGTGGACACAGAGCAATCGGAATTGCTCCATATTCTGATACCATAGGCAGAGCCTGTGGCATTCTGGTGTCTCTGTGCCCTGTAAGGCCTTCTGGCCTACCAGCACCCATCTGCGCAGACCTCCCGAGTCTTATGAGCAAAGGTTGCATTACTTCCCAGAGTGTTTTGCATAAGCTCCCTTTAGGAGATCCTCACACAAACTCTATGTTGGGAAACGCTGTGGGACCAAAGCAGTTTTTTCTGCTCTGCAGCCACATCACAGTGTTCCGCTGTTACAGACGCTCTCAGATGGTCTTTACCATAGGCCTCCTGTTACCGCTTGATCTCTGCTTTTATGTTACTGCACCATAGTTTGGATATGATCCGTGGCACAAATCTCAGTGAATTAAAGGAGAGCAAGCTTGTAATCATTGAACTGTAAATAACACAGGTCTGCCCTGGTCATCTATTCCCACAGGTACACCCATTTAAAATTAGAGTAGATGTCAGATTGCTCTCCAGAAAGACTATGTCAATAATACTTTTGGCAGTGGTATACTTAGAATGTTAAGATGCTTTTGTAGAGGTCTTTTCAAATCCTAATGTTGTTTTTTATTTCTCTGACGTTTAGTATTATGTTCAACTCCAACTATAAATATCCCGGCCTCTCCGTTTATGCAGAAGCTTGGCTTTGGTACTGGGGTAAATGTTTACCTAATGAAAAGGTAGGCATAAGATTTCAGATTAACCTTTTTGCATGGAAATATAATTTTACTGTACTTGGAGATTTGGTGTGTGTTCCTGATCCTCGCTGACAACTGCATTTCAATCCCTAGACCCTTTTATAACTTTGCCAGTAGCTCTGCCTCTGCTTTTCTCCTAGCTTCCTTCTGATGATGAAAGGGGAAGTCATTTACTTTATAATTTTTCCTTGGCTTCCACAGGAAGGGGAAGTGGCAGGGGAAAGGGTTCCTTTGTGGTAATTAAACTAGATTCATGAGAAAACCTCAAAGAGGAAGCCAGTTTTGGGTGATGTCAGTGACTGCTATCTCTTCTTCTGCAGCGTTGCCCTCCTAAGATATTTTCTTCTAAAAGAAGTAAAAGGTTTTTATTTCTTATGACATTAAGTAAACATAAATACATGATTTTAAAGTAGGAATATTGTGTTAAAAGAAAAATGAAATAATTGAACAAGTATGGTGCCAGTAGCTAATATAGCTGTCAACAAAGTGTTTTTTTAATTACCTTTTTGCATGTATTTTTTTGAAACAGAGTCTCACTCTGTTCCACATGCTGAAGTGCAGTGGCACGCAAGACCTCCCAGGTTCAAGCGATTCTCCTGCCTCAGGCTGCTGAGTAACTGGGATTACAGGTGTGCACCATCACGCCCAGCTAATTTTTGTATTTTTAGGAGAGACCGGGTTTCACCATGTTGGCCAGGCTGGTCTCGAACTCCTTGCCTCATGTGATCTGCCTGCCTCGGCCTCCCAAAGTGCGGAGATTACAGGTGTGAGCCACCATGCCCAGCCCAAAATTACTTTTAATCGTTATTCTGTACCTAGTTTCATGTTTATGAAGTGGTAGACAACTAAGTCAATATATATTCCTTGATGCGTTCTTGGAATCGGCTTGGCTAGTGCAACCCTGTGTACCTCTGTGTCTTAGCTTCATCTAGGTTTACATTGTTTGCAGATAGAAATGCTTTCTTTAATAAGAGGCTAATTAAGAACAATTTAGTAGCCAGGCGTGGTGGCTCACACCTGTAATCCCAGCACTTTGGGAGGCCAAGGCGGGCAGATCATGAAGTCAGGAGATCAAGATCATCTTGGCCAACATGGTGAAACCTTGTCCCTACTAAAAATACAAAAAAATTAGCTGAGTGTGATGGCACGTGCGTATAGTCCCAGCTAGTTGGGAGGCTGAGGCAGGAGAATCACTTGAACCTGGGAGGCAGAGGTTGCAGTGATCCAGCCTGGTGACAGACACTCCATCTCCAAAAAAAAAAAAAAAATTTAGTAATTATATACAATGAATATTCCTGAAGCATTTTTGCAGTTTAAATACTTCATTTGTATGTTTGTATGGTATTAATTTGTTTTCTATTTTTGTTAGTGTTGACTGCTAAGTTATTTTGAAAGAAAAAATTAACAGGTTTATAGCTAATTACTTTCCCCTCTTAAAAAAAATGTTTTTAAATGTAAAGTGTTTTTAACAAAGTTACACTATATGTGGTTTAGTCAAAAAGCTTCAAATAGCTGATCTTGAAAAACAGCAATGCCTCCCTGACCCTACCACTCCTCCAGATTCAGCACTGCCAACCTGAGATTTCTTTTATCCATAACCTGCAAATTTCCTGTGCTTCTCTGCTGAATTAGATCCTGTGTTTTTCTGTATCTTATTATTAATTGGTTTACATCCTGTTTCATGTAAGGCATCTGGTAGCTCCCCATGAATTGGGGCACAGAAGATATATTTTTTGAGATTTTACATTTTCAAAAATGTTACTTGTGTTGTGGAAAATCTTACCTGACAAGAAACCCAAGCGGCACTCAGGGGATCGGAGGAACACACTTTATTACTGTTGTAATGGCCGGAGCGTAGAAAGTTAGCACCAAGACAACAGTATGCCAGATTGCAGGGTCATTTATTATGCCGGCGACCACAGAGGACTCACGTCTCTCCAACCTGTGGTGTCAAAAGGAGGGTGCCACGACTTTTTATACCCGAAAAACCACCTTGGGAGTGGGGGTGAAGAGCGGGGATGGGGATGAAAAGGTTTCGGACATTCCAAGGGCTAGGGGATTCTGTGATTCACCTCCTGGGTGGAGATAAGGGCGGGGGGTCTCCGGACATTCCAAGGTCTAGGGGACTTTTGTCATTCGGTTTGTTACCTCAGTGGTTTACAGAAGTCAAGATATACATTTGTTTACACATTGTCTGGGTGGTGATAGAAGTCACAGATTTTAGCAGTTACTGATAAGAAAAGGTAAGCAGCCTTACATAGTTTTGCAGAACAAACTAGCAGTTCTTTTTTTTTTTTTTTTTTTTTTT
>NW_022437090.1:341560-544756 GCF_009761245.1 Sapajus apella | reverse complement strand
CGGAGTTTCACTCATGTTACCCAGGCTGGAGTGCAATGGCGCGATCTCGGCTCACCGCAACCTCCGCCTCCTGGGTTCAGGCAATTCTCCTGCCTCAGCCTCCTGAGTAGCTGGGATTACAGGCACACGCCACCATGCCCAGCTAATTTTTTTGTATTTTTGGTAGAGACGGGGTTTCACCATATTGACCAGGATGGTCTCGATCTCTTGACCTCATGATCCACCCGCCTCGGCCTCCCAAAGTGCTGGGATTACAGGCTTGAGCCACCGTGCCCGGCCTAACAAACTAGCAGTTCTATTTACAGAGGCCAAGGACAGTAGTTATTGTGAGGAGAATGGGGCAGCCATTGCAACTTATTTAAAAACAGTTTTGCATTTTATAAAAATAGCGTTGCTCAGGCTCTGGCTCCAGGCCAGCACAGTATCATATTACGCTGGTGGGCCCAGAAGGGTTCACATCCAAAAAATCTGGAACCCGGCTAAGAAAAGTACACAGTTTTTATAGGTAAAGGGGCAGGGGAAGTAACTCAGGACTTTGGACAATGCAGCAGGTTTTAGACAAAGCAGTTTCTCTTAAGGTTTTCCAGTTAGTAAGCAGTAAGCTGAAGTACAGAAGCAAAAAGAGGCAGTTACTAATGTAGCAGGAGCAGCCATGAGAAACAGAGCTCTCCAACACTGAACGAGGAAGGAAGGGGTTTATTATTACGGCTGGGAGCCGGCCGATGATTTATCTAAACCCAGCTCGTCTAACAAAGAAGGGTTTTGCCTTATATAGGCTTACACTCTAGATATTACATGTGAAAGAATCTCAGGTTTACAGCCTTAGAAATCAGAGTACAAGGGTTTTGAATTTACAGCTTTAGGAATCATATGTGAAAAGGTTCTGGTCTCCTGATGGAGTGGGGGGTGGGCTTGATCTTAAGTGAAAACACCTTCCGGAGAGTTTCCCCAATACCAAGCGTGTTATTTACAGGAAGGTGATTCAGGAGGCACCAGTCGGCCAGGCTTTTCTCCTATTGAAATGCAATGTGGCAGACAGAGTGGGAGGTGATCCCAGATGCCTGGGTCTCCTTCCTCACCAACAAAAATAGGGACGGCTGCTGACAATGTGCTGACAAAATCCTGGGCAAAATTTCTACTTTACTTGAATGGCCCTTTTTGGTTTTCTGGGTTACAGTTCTCATTTGGAAACAATTTCCCTCTAGAGTTTTGGGAATATCAGTCACTGACATTGTTTTTTAGCTTACACTGTTGCTGTTTAAGAATTATGAAGGCTTTCTGACGGCTGATTCTTCACATGTAATCTGTTTTATGAATTTGTCCCTCCCACTGCCCTGAATCCTTGTATGATCTCCTGTTTGTCGCCAGCATTCTGAAATTTCTCAATGACACACCTGGATTTGGCCCTCTTGGAACATACTTTCTGTTCTCAAATTTTTGAGACATTATTTAAAAAATTACTTTGTTGATGATTTTCCCCCGTTTTTCTCTGTTCTCCATCTGGAATCCTATTATTTGAATGTTGAACTTACTGATTTGTCATCTACCTCTTTTTTGCTTGGTTTTATTTGCTGTTTTCTGAGATTTCCCCAGCTTTATCTTTCAACATTTCTACTGAGTTTTTATCTTGTTTTTAATTAATTATCCTTTCTAAAAACAGCATCTTTAGTCTTTTGGAGTGCCAGAAGTGTTCCATATCTAGGTGTTGGTAACACACGTATATGCACGTGTAAAAACTCATCGAGCATTTAGTATGCATATAGTGATTATTACCCTGCTTCTGTATTAGAGGTTCTTAACTGCCAGTAAACCTCAGGCTAAAGACTTGTTTCAGCCCTTCCAAAGCCAGGCTCATTCTAGAAGCTGGGGATGGGAGATGGGCGGCTGCCAATTGGTGCAGAATTATGGAGACTATCTAGGAGTCCACCTGTTTTTTACTTTATTATTTAGAGACAAGGTCTCATTTTGTCACCCAGGCTGGCAGTGGCACCATCATAGCTCACTGCAGCCTCAAACTCCTGGGTCTGAGCAATCCTCCAGCCTCAGCCTTCTGAGTAGCTGAGACTGCAGGCCACCATGTGGCTTTTAAAGACTTTGTGTAGAGAAGGGGTCTTACTGTTGCCCAGGCTGGTTTCAAACTCCTGGCCTCAAGTCATACTCCTTACCTGGCCTCCCAAAGTGTTGTGATTACAGTTGTAAGCTACCCCTTCCAGTCCGACCTACTTTTTAAATAACTTACAAGCAATTCATTGGGGCTGTTAAGTCAGTTACTTTGATCTGCCTTCCAGCTTCTGAAATTTTGTTGCTGTTGTCTCTTCTGCCGTTACTTCCATTCTTGCAGGCTGTTATGTCTTAAAATACCCATTTGCTATTATTTTAGTGGGCTTGGAAGGGATAAAACAATGCGTATGGGGCCAGGCGCGGTGGCTCACGCCTGTAATCCCAGCACTTTGGGGGGCCGAGGCGGGTGGATCACGAGGTCAAGAGATCAAGACCACCCTGGTCAACACGGTGAAACCCCGTCTCTACTAAAAATACAAAAAATTAGCTGGGCATGGTGGCGTGTGCCTGTAATCCCAGCTACTCAGGAGGCTGAGGCAGGAGAATTGCCTGAACCCAGGAGGCAGAGGTTGCGGTGAGCCGAGATCGCGCCATTGCACTCCAGCCTGGGTAACGAGCGAAACTCCAACTCAAAAAAAAAAAAAAAAAAAAAAAACAAAAAACAATGTGTATGTTTAAGCTACAATTTTAACCCAGAAGATATTTTTTTAATTGTTAAATCAAGTTTGCATTCCTAGGTTAAATCCAACATAGTTTTGATGTAGTATTTTTAAATAAACTGATGGATTCAGTTTGCTAATATTAAAGTTTGTTTCAATTTTTGTATCTATGAGTGAAGTCGGCTTGTGTTTTCCTTTTTCTACTGTCCCTTTTGATTTTTTTTTTAAATTAAAGTTACATGAGACTCATAGTCTCTTTTCTGTTCCCTGGGGAAACAGTTTGTATGGACTGAATGGTAAATCCTTTGAAAGCTTAATAAACTCATCTACACTTTGTATTTCTAGTAGGAACATTATAGGTTCCAGCCCTATAGGGTTCTGGGACCCCCACCCTGTTGGTGCGGAGACGAGAAACTGTAGAAATAAAAGACACAGACACAGAGGTAGAGAAAAGAGAGTTTGGGCTCGGGGGTCCACTGCCAACCAAAGTGTGGAGACCTGCAGTGGCACCGAGTGCCTGGACACTCTGACTTTTATTGAGTACAAAGCAATGGGCAGGGAAGGTAGAGTGCAGTAATGGTGGTCGGTGATAGGTTCAGGTAAATCATGTGTCTTGGAGATGGGGGCCCAATACTTTCAAGTAGCTGAGGCGAGGAGAAAAGCTAATGCATCAGTGCTCTTTGCATATTTGTCAGAAATATCAAGGACACTAAGATTACTATTATTCTTTTAAGACAAACCAGGTGCAGAAGCAGGGTGTGAGAGTAGACATGGAATGTGACCACTGAAGGCAAAGCATCACATAGAGACAGTTAAGCCCCTGGATTTGCCACAAGAGCTTAGAGAAGCAGAGTCTTCTCCTGACTTCCTCAGGAAGGGAGATGTCTTGGTCATTTTGGACATCTCCTCCCCTAGCTGGCTAAACACCGGGTGCTTTCACAGTGCTGGTGCTGCTGCACAGCCGAGGCGCCCTCCATCAGCCCTTATGTGGCAGTGACAGAGGGTTTAGAGCATCTTGCCTTAGGATCACTTTGTTCACAATGTCACCTCAGTTCTATGCTTCATAACCCGATAGTCATTAGTAAAAGTTATATTGAGTATATATCTTTAGGATTATAAGTAACTATAAGATTATATAAAATACATATCTTTGATTATAAGTAACTATAAAGATTATATATGATTACATAACTACGTGCCTACATTTCTAATTCTTTTCTAAGTCAGTATTTCTATGGGAACAGGCTGAGTCTTCAGACCCTTGCCACGGCACTTGCAGGGTTTACCCACTACAGAACATTTTAAACTGGTGATTAAATTTCATTAATCAGTTTTCTTAGATTTTTCTACGTCTTTGTCTATTTCTTAAATAACTGGAATAAAGGTTTTATTTATTTTTTCTCTTGTATCTGTAGTTTTGTCTCCATTTTTTATTTGTGATATTATCTTTATTTTTTCTGTATTCTCATCAGAACTTTGCCTGTTTTCTGTTAGTCTTTTTAATGAACCAGCTTTTTGCGTGGTCGAATATTTTATTCAGGTTTCATAAATCTATTCTTATTCTGCAGAATAGAATATTTTATGGAAAAGGTGAAGATGAACTTGTTTACTAAATTTTAAACTTTCAACCTTTGAAACTTGAAAAATACATTTTTCATAATAAAATGATATGCAGATATTCACCATAATCCTCAAATGCTGCTGTTATCTAAAACTGGAGGTTTAAGAATAGTTTAAACTTATGGATGGATGTATATGAATTAAGAAATCTTATACTTTTAGAATAGGCTTTTTGATAAAAAAAGGTTCTGCAGCCATAGAGCTCTTGAGGGGAGTGCAAAGCTAAATAGATCTTTGGTTCAGTTTCTTGTGTTCTTACCATTAAACTTTGTGTCTTAAACTTCTGAGGCTCTTTCACTAGTTTTTGTGAAAACTATTATGCTACAGATACTTAGTATTTTGTGATCTGCTATACTCATAAATCCCTACTACCTCAGGTAAACCTTTTTCTGACTTTATTTGAAC
Source organism: Sapajus apella (assembly GCF_009761245.1). Taxonomy (NCBI): domain Eukaryota; kingdom Metazoa; phylum Chordata; class Mammalia; order Primates; family Cebidae; genus Sapajus; species Sapajus apella. The sequence goes on along the minus strand of NW_022437090.1, from coordinate 540,011 downwards.
TATTTAGGCCTTAAAACATTTAGACCTTATGTATTTATAAAATGGCTGAATCTTCCTAGCAAATAGAAAGTTTAAATTGTTCTCATTTGTATGTTTATCATTATCTCTTTAAGCACGTATCTTTGAGCATGTGGTGGAAGGCGTAAGATGAATTGGTCACTGTAGGGGAGCAATAATTGTTGGTAAAGAACAGCATGCTAGTCTTTGGATGATGATATATGGGCAAAATGTTCTTGAGTATCTCTTAAGTTTCCTAATATTTTTTCTTTAGCATCCTATAACTCATCTGATACATACAATATTTAATAAGTAGTTAGTAGACCAACATACCCAAATGGAGAAATTAGAAAGCAGCAATTTTCAGGTTTAAAGTTTGTAACATTACATCTTTACCCTTCAAGTTCTTTTTATCCTCCCCACTGGGAAGATACTAAGACTTCTTTCAGTATATTAGATCTTATTTCCCAATTGAAATGGGTAGCGGACGTGTTTAGTCCAAAATATGCCAAATACTGTTTTTTTTTTTTTTTTTAAACAAATTACCTTCAAGTTTTCCCCCCCAAATTTGGAAGTTAATTGTTTTAAAAAGTATTGTGGTTTTTGTTGTTTTCTATCCAATTTTCTTAGATCTCCAAGAGGTTTGTCTCATTCTCCTTGGGCTGTAAAAAAGATTAATCCTATATGTAATGATCATTATCGAAGTGTGTATCAAAAGAGACTAATTGATGAAGCTAAGATTTTGAAAAGCCTTCATCATCCAAACATTGTTGGTAAGTTTAAATTTGGTAGCAGTATCTGGTACATCATTGTTTATTCAGAAACAGCTTATATGCTCTCTTAACTGGTTTCAGTAATAGAAATGAAGAGGATGGGGCTGGATGTTTAATGGGAATCAAAGTAATGTGATCAGTCTAAAATAAAAATTTGCATATATTTTTTATGCGTAAGTATATATTTAAACTTAATGAGAATAAATATAATTATGTTGCTAGTTCTATGAAGATTTTAGGAATATAAAATGATCTTTGTTTAGATAATTTAAATCCATTTAGGTAATTTCCTGGATTTCATTTTTAATACAAGTAGGGCCGGCGAAACCATTATATTTAGGGAAGCAAAGGAAAGCAAAAGTTTTAATTTGTAGTACTAATGGCAAACACTGAAGGCATTTTAAATGAGATCTACTGAATTGGTCTTCTAAGTGGTAGCCGTTTCATTGTATATTTGTTAGTGTTAGCCCAGGTCCATGTTTTCAATCGCATTACTATAAAGGACTTAAAATATTATTGTTCTTCTCTATATTAGTAAAGAAATGTCATATTTTCTTTAAGGTTATCGTGCTTTTACTGAAGCCAGTGATGGCAGTCTGTGTCTTGCTATGGAATATGGAGGTGAAAAGTCTCTAAATGACTTAATAGAAGAAAGATATAAAGACAGCCGAGATCCTTTTCCAGCAGCCGTAATTTTGAAAGTTGCTTTGAATATGGCAAGAGGGTTAAAGGTAACTATGTCATTACATTTTTTTTTTTTTTTTTTTGGGACAGAGTTTCGCTCTTGTTACCCAGGCTGGAGTGCAATGGCGCGATCTCGGCTCACCGCAACCTCCGCCTCCTGGGTTCAGGCAATTCCCCTGCCTCAGCCTCCTGAGTAGCTGGGATTACAGGCACACACCACCATGCCCAGCTAATTTTTTGTAGTTTTAGTAGAGACGGGGTTTCACCATGTTGACCAAGATGGTCTCGATCTCTTGACCTCGTGATCCACCCGCCTCGGCCTCCCAAAGTGCTGGGATTACAGGCTTGAGCCACCGCGCCCGGCCGTCATTACATTTTAAATGAGCAAATAATCACTTTGCAGGACATCTTTGTGGAATATTGTTACTAGTCAATTCCAATAAGAGGCTAATGTAAAAATATAGGCTTACATTTCTGCTTCCAAATTACATTTATGTGTATGTAGCTTAGTATGGTCTAAGCAATGTGTCATTTGACAGTTTCATCACTGTGCATGTGGACATTATAGAGTGTACTTACATACACTTAGATGGTAGAACCAACTACACGTGACCTAGACTATGTGGTATAGCCCAGTTCTCCGAGGCTGCAAACCTGTATAGAATGTTACTATACTGAATACTATAGGCAATTGTAACACAGTGGTAAGTACTGTGTGACTAAACACATTAAAACATACAAAAGAGCCGGGTGTGGTGGCTCATGCCTGTAATCCCAGCACTTTGGGAGGCCAAGGTGGGCAGATCACGAGGTCAAGAGATCGAGACCATCCTGGCGAACATGGTGAAAACCCGTCTCTACTAAAAATATAAAAATTAGCTGGGCATGGTGATGGGCACCTGTAATCCCAGCTCCTTGGGAGGCTGAGGCAGGAGAATTGCTTGAGACTGGCAGAGGGAGGTTGCTGTGAGCCCAGATCGTGCCACTGCCCTCCAGCATGGGCAACAAGAGCAAGACTCCGTCTTGGAAAAAAATTTAAAAAGTATAAAAAGTTAGCTTAAGTATATATCTATTCCTAAAGAAACTTTTAGACTTCTGGTCAGTGTGGCAGATTGAGATAACATGAGATGTTCCCTTCTCTTGCTTTAAATAATTTGAAATGCTGGGCCGGGCACAGTGGTTCACACCTGTAATCCCAGCACTTTGGGAGGCTGAGGCTGGTGGATCATTTGAGGCCAGGAGTTTGAGACAACCCTGGTCAACATGGTGAAACCTGTCTTTACTAAAAACACAAAAATGAGCCAGGCGTGGTAGCATGCACCTGTAGTTCCAACTATTTGGGAGGCTGAAGCAGGATAATCGCTTGAACCCTGGAGGTAGAGGTTGCAAGTGAGCCGAAATTGTGCCATTGCACTCTAGCCTGGGCAACTGTGAGACTGCATCTCAAAAAAGAAACCAAGAAAAAAACAAAAAATGAAATCCTGGACAAATACAAGCCTAAACTTTAGGGAGTTCACATTGTTATTTTGATTTGGAGGTTATTACATTTTTTATTAGTTTATATTTCTGCTCATGTGTTAAATTTTTTATTATTTTAGTATCTGCACCAAGAAAAGAAACTGCTTCATGGAGACATAAAGTCTTCAAATGTTGTAATTAAAGGCGATTTTGAAACAATTAAAATCTGTGATGTAGGAGTCTCTCTACCACTGGATGAAAATATGACTGGTAAGTCATACTCTAAGTTTCAAAATTTTGTTTTTAATGTTTACATTTTAAAATACAGAAGTCCACATGGATCAAAAATCAAAAACTTTTTAAAAAGTACATGGTAAAAAAGCCGCTTTTTTCTCTTCCAGTCAGCCTGCAGTCCTCTCCCTTGCTACACGTACAGTATAAATTACTTTATTAGTAGTAGCATTATTAGTGTATATTTTAATTGGAGTTAACTTTGGGAAATATTTCTAACTGAATTGGGATATTTATGCAGTAAAACATGTGGGAATAGAAAGTAAAAAGGTTTTGTAAAGCAGTTTATTTAGCATCAGTAAAGTGACAACATTTAGGAACCTGGTAGAGGAAACCAGACTGAAGCAGGAAAAAGACGTGCTGATGAAGGCTAGTCTTTGGCTCTTTGCCCCTTGGCCCACCCCAGCTCATTCTTCTCTACTGTATATACTGATCATGGGCTTCTCAGGGAATTTAAGATACGTTCTTGGTGAGAAATAAGAGCTGGCCTCAAGAGAATGCCTCTGCTTGCAACATATTATTTTAGTAAATAATACTTAAATTTGTCTCTTTATATGAACGTAAGTTAAACAAATGGTTAATAAATGCTATTTAGAACATCTATATGCCTAAATTTCTAGCTGAAATAAAAGTTGAAGGCAAGAGGCAGGATGAATAGAACTGTTGTTCTAAATAACTGTGACCAAGTGGAAACTTTAGGAAGTAAAAGAATAAATTGTCAAACATAATAAAACAGGGTTTTTAAAGTATAGTTTTCTCAATCCTTAATAGATCAAACAGACAAATGTAAGGATGTTAAAGATCTGAGTAAATAGCAAGGCAAGTCCCTCAGCACCATAGTTATTTATTAAAATTGACAATATTCTTAGGTCACACAAACTTTAGATTATAAAAAATATAAAGTCTAATAAGTGATATTCCTTAACATCAATCCTGTAAATCTAGAAATTTGTAATAAAATAGAAAACAAAAACTCCCAACTTCTTAGGAATTGAAAACACTTCTGAATAATTTTTGGCTAAAGAGAGAAATCAGTTTCCATGTATATTTAGAAAATAATGAGAAGTGTAACTCTATTTGATATGGTCAGAACTACTCAAAAACATTTTATGAAACTGAGTATTCAACTGAAATTGAAAAAAAAAAGATACCCTAAGAACAGAAAGCAGACATAAATTCTACATAATCTTAATGTGATCTATTTTAGAACATGTCAGAATGAACCTAAAGTTCCTCCTTGAGGATACATGTTCAAACATAGCTGGGAAAAGTCTGAAAGAATGAGGAGGAATCTTCCTGACCAGATAAAAAGTTTTATAAAGCTACAGTAATTAAAGCAGTGATACATATGAGTCAGGAAATAGTTTCCAAATACAGGAGTTTGTTGTGTTGATGAAGGTGGAATTTTTGTATTAATGAGAAAATAGGTAGTTAGTGAATGATGTTATCTGGACATTTTAGGAAGAAACAGCTGTTTTCTATCCTTATACTTTAATCCCCATATTCTGAAAATTGGGGGGAAAATAGAAAAAATGGTAGATAAATATTTCTTTAATGTTGGGTGTGGAGAGGACTTTAAAGAGGACACCAAAGCTAGAAACCATCATTAAAAAGCTGTGAGTACCTCCATTTAAAAAAAGAATTCTGTATCACTGTGGGTTGGAGAGGGGCTGGGAGCTTAAGCCATTACAAACTGAGGTAAACATGTATAAGATAAAGGCTTAATATTGCTAATGCATTAAGAGTTATTAGCAATCAATGAAAAAAAAGATAAAAGCTCTATCATGAAGAGACTGTTGAGAAATGAAAAAAAGGTCAGTTTATTAGAAAAATACATAAGTAATGTTCTAATTTCTTAAAAGCTAAGTAACAATGAGATAACTAATCTATCAACACTTTAAATTGTCTGTTAAACATCACCCCATTCCTCCGTTAGACTTGTAAGCTCTAAGATGGGAATCTTGTGTATCTTATTCACTGAAATATCCTCAACCCCTAGAATAGCGCCTGACTTTTAAATATATTATTGAAGGGATAACAAGATTTCTAGTAAATAAAAAGATTGCTAGTATGAGCAACAATGTAGGTTAACATGTCCTCCCATATACTAAGTAGAAGTTTTAACTGCTGTTTTACTGAGGTAAGAATAGGTTTCGCTGTGGTAACATAGACCTCAACAAGTCACTGATATGACTTACTACTCAAGCTGCATGGCCATTAGTGCCATGTTCTGTGTCATTCTCCCTTTAGGACCTATGGAACATAGCCATCATTATGGGGAGGGTGAGAAAGCATTCAGTACAGTAGTTATGAGCTGCATGTGGCTATGTACATTACTATTTAAAACATTATTCTCAGCCTCCCTAGCCCCAATTCAAGTGCTCGGTTAATGGTTACCACATTGGACAATGCAGATTTAGGACATTTAGTCATCATAGAAATTTTCATTGAAAAGTCTTGCAGTGATAGTTAAATTGTTTCTTGTGGTAGAACCTTTCAGATGACAGTTTGGAAATCTGTATTTAAAATAAGAAAAACCTTTAAAAATGTTTATGTCCTTATTGCCAGAGTCACTCCCACCTTGGCCATGCCTGTAGGCTCTTCTCTTGTCATGAATTCCATAAAGTGCCTCTTATATCTAAGGTATAGTATGAGGGAAAGCCTTTAAGGAGCTTGTAATCTCCATGACTGACTTTTAAATTTTAATGCCCAAAGCAGAACTAAGTACAAAGGCTCCATAGAGACATTATTACTCATCTTTCCTTCTTGTTGCTGGTACTGGGTACTCTCCTAGTCTGGTATTTTTGTTCTCACTTAACAGGCATACCTTCCAGAATGTTAATGGAACAAATTAGCATTTACCTGGAATCTTCAATTTCTTGGCTTCTGGATTCTCACTTTTCCTTTTTTTAGTCCTCCTTTTTGTTTTATAAATGTTAGTTGTTTCTTCCTTGCCTTGAGCTTCTCAAGACAGAACTTACCTTCCGTTCTGGAAAAGTCTGTTTCAGAAAACTGCCCCACTGTGTCTTCTATTGTTTCAAAATGATTTATCTTATTTGTGAGAAAATGGAGATTATAGTGATCAAATACTGAAAATTTTCATTTTTTAGTATAATACATTCTAACACTGCCTAATGAATATTCTGTTTGTAAGAGTTTGAGTTTATCCTAGTTATAGCAGAAATAAAGGTCTGTACAACACTGAGAGAAATCATAGAGTATATAGGTTGGCCACAATGGAATTAGCTTAGAAACCACAAACAGGATACCCAAGGAAACCCCAAGTGTTTGGAAATTCAGTAACACAAATTTAAATAACCTATGGGTCAAAGAAAATGACAAGGGAATTGGAAAATGTTTTGAATAATAAGGAAAATACAACATATCAAAATGTGCGAGCGATTGCTAAAGCAGGGCTTAAGAGTTATAAATTGTATTGGGAAAAAAAAATCTAAATCAATGAAATAAAAAACAAATACTATAAAATATTAAAGCCAAAAGGTGGTTATCTGAAAAGATAATGAAATGTATAAAACTTTATCTAGATTGATCAAGAAAAAACAGTAGTCACCAATATCAGGAATGAAAAAGGGTCATCATTGTAAATTCTCACATTTAAAGAATTAGGCTATTACTAACACCTTTATGGCTATAAATTTGACAACTTCGATAAAAAGAACAATTTCTTTCAATAATACAATTTACCAAAATTAATATAAGAATAGGAAATCCAAATAGCCGCATGTCTATTAAGAAACATCCCCACAAAGAAAACTCAAGACCCAGATGTTTTACTGTTGATTTTCACCAAATATCCAAGGAAGAAATGACACTGATTTTATACAGACTTGCTCGGAAAATAGAGGAATAGGGACCACTGCCCAGTTTGTTCTGAGGTAAGCATAACTCTAATTTGAAAACCCAACATATTATGGTACATCCCATCAATCCTGATATGATTATTATGCACTGCATGCCTGTATCAAAATTTCTTATCAACACATAAACATGTTTACCTGCCGTGTACCCAGAATACAAATAATGATAGTTCAATATCATTCACAAACACAGATATCAAAATCCTTAACAAAGTATTAGCAAATTCAGTCCAACGGTACATAAGGACACTAAGTCCAGGAAGGAAAAGTTTAACATTCCAGAATCAATGTCCTAACTGTGCTGTACTTTAGGTCACCAGAACTTACTCATCCTGCATAACGGAAACTTTGTGCCCATTGTTAACAATAAATACTGTACACTTGAGATTTGCCGAGAGAAGATGTTGAGTATTCTCATACAATAAGAAAATGGTAACTATATGAAGTGATGTTAATTAGCTGGACTGTGGCCATCAGGTCACAGTGTTTATGTACATCAAACATCAAGTTGTATACCTTAAACACACAACTGTCAGTTATACCTGAAAGCTAGGGACAGTCAATATCACCATATTAACAAATTTGAAAACTATGTATCATGTCAATATCACGTGCAGAAAACATGTTTGACAAAATCCAACATCCATTTTTGATTTAAAAAAAGGTAATCTCTCAGCTAACTAGAAATAGAAGGGATCTTAGCTTGAGAAAGGCTGTCTACAGAAGAACCTGCAGGTATCATACCGTAGTAGGGAACAAGCCAGGATGCCTTCTCTTACCACTATTTAACAGTACAATAGCCCTAGCCACTGAAATAAGGCAAGGAAACGAAGAATGCAGAATCGAAACAGTCCCTATTTGCAGTTGATATGTTGTTTAGATAGAAAATCCCAAGGAATCTATAAAACCACTATTAGATTAAGCAAAGTCAGCGATATTTCTATGTATTAGCAGTAATTAATTGAAAATGGAATCTTTAAAATCCATTTACAAGTACCAAAACCCAAGATATTTCAGAATATAACATAACCAAAAAAGTCTTAAGTCCTCTGTAATGAATACTATAAAGCATCACTGAGAAAATTCAGTGGAAAAATAAATGACCGTGGGTTGGAAGACTCAATATTAATAAGATGTTAATTCTTACCAAATTGACCTAGAGATTCAATCCAATCCTAATCAGAATTCTAGCTGACTTTTTCATTGAAATTGACAAGTTGACTAAAATTTCAATGGAAATGTGAGTGGACTCATTTCTTTCTTGGGCTTTAAAAAAGAGCCAATGTGTGATTAGTCCCTTTCCCTTTTCTCTGACGTAGCAATCATGGAAGTATATAAATGGTACTTCTCTCAGCTTAATATTGTTCACAAAATGAAGAAATTCCAGTCTAGAAGTGATCTGCTCAAAGTCACACAGTTTGCACATGTTATTGAACCCAAGCAGGGCAGTCTGGCTCGAGTCTGTAATTCTCAACATCCATATTCTACATTGCTACTACTAAGAGAATTGCTGTTTTTCTACATACTTGCCAACTGACCAGCTTCTTGAATATTTACCAACCTGAAATATAGAAAGTAATCCTTACTAAGTGTGTTTTCACATTTACTGCTTACATTGATTAACCTGTGAACTACTTGTTCAAATCACGGTTGCTTGCCTTTTTGTAATTTCTAGCGCCTGCCTTCATAACCATTTTGCTTGTTTCAGTGACTGACCCTGAGGCTTGCTACATTGGCACAGAGCCATGGAAACCCAAAGAAGCTTTGGAGGAGAATGGTGTTATTACTGACAAGGCAGACATATTTGCCTTTGGCCTTACTCTGTGGGAGATGATGACTTTATCCATTCCACACGTTAATCTTTCAAATGATGATGATGATGATGAAGGTATGAATACAATTTCTAGCATAAATTCCAATCTCATTTCATACTAAACATTAGTTTATATAATATTTTATCTTTTAAAATTTGAAAGAGCAAGTTATATGATTTAGTGGCATAATTTCTAAGATATATATTAATTAGTGCTGATGACTGATTTGGTACCACCAAGGTTTAATCTCACACAAATGAGACGTAGATTGAGAATAGGGAGAAAAATTGAGGCTGTCCAGAGAAGCAAAAAATTACCTTAAAGTTCTCCTTACCTGAGAAAAAGATTGGAAAGCTGTCATAGGAAGGGTGAGAGTAGGGGTCTATAACCTATAAATCCAAACTAAAGCCATTCTACTTGAAGGCAAGACAATTGAAGACAGTTCCATTCTGTCTATGGCTGACTGGAAACCATACTAGACCATAAATTCTTATTTCAGGAGGAGGGTGAGCTAGCTCTTAGGCTTTTCTACGACATAAAGTGATTTTCTTTATTGTTTTAATCTCTAACTCCTTCAAGATAAAACTTTTGATGAAAGTGACTTTGATGATGAAGCATACTATGCAGCTTTGGGAACTAGGCCACCTATTAATATGGAAGAACTAGATGAATCATACCAGAAAGTAATTGAACTCTTCTCTGTATGTACTAATGAAGACCCTAAAGATCGTCCGTCTGCTGCACACATTGTTGAAGCTCTGGAAACTGATGTCTAGTTATCACCTCAGCTGAAGTATGGCTTTTATATGTAACTTTTTTCCAAAACATTTATATAGTTACTATCAGTAGTTATTAGACTCTCTAAAATTGGCATATTTGAGGACCACAGTTTCTTGTTAATATGTAGATAACTATTTCTAATATAAGCATATTTCATACTTGTTATAAGCATGTGGAATTCTACTGGGTTTTCTGTAAAGTTTTAGAAACTAGCTATTTAAGTACTTTGATGTTGCTCATGCAGAATTAAAACACTAGCAATAAAATATGGTAAACTGTGTATAACATTAATTTTAGTGATCATTACTTTTATTAATGATCTTTTTTAAATATTCTGTTTTAATGGATCTACCGAAATTAGCACTTTGTACAGTACAAAATAAAGTCTGTATTTGTTATATTTTAAAACTTTGAACCTGGAAACCGAGGAGAATATGGCTCAAAGAGTAGCTCCTTGGACACTTTGGACTCTGGTTATAGCTTGTCTTGATCTCTTGGATCTTCACAGATCTTTGGTTTTTGCTAAGATTTTTTTTTAAATTTATTAATTTGTACCTTAAGTATTTCCCAATTCTGTAAAAACAATAAAACTCAAATAGGATGATAGACAATAAAGGACACTGAGTACCAGAAACTGTCTCAGCATTATTTTATCCTTAATTGATTTGAGTACAGTACTGTCATTAAACTTGTTGACTGCACGTGAGTAGGCTTCCTTCCCTCTCTTGGCCTTATTTTGGATCAGTAGTTTCTGTCCCCTGGGAATTTTCCAAATTACTGAATGTATGTGGTATACCTAGATTTGGGTGTAGACAGAATTTTAAAAATTACGGACATGGGGTTCTTAGAAACATTAGGCATCACACTACCAGACTTCAAACTAGTAAAGGCTGCAGTAATCAAAACAGCATGTACCAAACAGAGATACAGACGCCTCGGAGGCAACACCACACATCTACAACCATCTGATCTTTGACAAACCTGACAAAAACAATGGGGAAAGGATTCCCTGTTTAATAAATGGTGTTGGTGAAACTGGCTAGCCATGTGCAGAAAGCAGAAACTGGACCCCTTCCTGACACCTTACACTAAAATTAACTCCAGACGTATTAAAGTCTTAAACATAAGACCTAACACCATAAAAACCCTAGAAGAAAATCCAGGCAAAACCATTCAGGACATAGGCGTAGGCAAAGACTTCATGACCAAAATACCAAAAGCATTGGCAACAAAAGCCAAAACAGACAAATGGGACCTAATCAAACTCCAAAGCTTCCGCACGGCAAAAGAAACAGTCATTAGAGTGAATTGACAACCAACACAATGGGAAAAAATTTTTGCAGTCTACCCATCTGACAAAGGGCTGATATCCAGAATCTACAAAGAACTAAACAGATTCCCAAGAAAAAAACAAGCCCATTCAAAAGTGGGCAAAGGATATGAACAGACACTTTACAAACGAAGACATACATGAGGCCAACAAACATGAAAAATGCTCATCATCACTGGTCATCAGAGAAATGCAAATCAAAACAACATTGAGATACCATCTCACACCAGTTAGAATGCTGATCATTAAAAAATCTAGAGACAACAGATGCTGGAGAGGATATAGAGAAATAAGAACACTTACACTGCTGGTGGGAGTGTAAATTAGTTCAACCATTGTGGAAGACAGTGGCCATTCCTCAAGGACTTAGAAATAGAAATTCCATTTGACCCAGCAATCCCATTACTGGGTATATATACAAAGGATTATAAATCGTTATACGGACGCATGCACACGAATGTTCATTGCAGCACTGTTTATAATAGCAAAGACTTCGAACCAACCCAAATGCCCATCGACGATAGACTGGACAGGGAAACTAGCACAAATACACCATGGAATACTACACAGCCATAAAAAATGGTGAGTTCGTTTCCTTTGTAGGGACATGGATGAACCTGGAAACCGTCATTCTCAGCCAACCGACACAAGAACAGAAAATCAAATACCACATGTTCTCACTCATAGGCAGGTGTTGAACAATGATAACACATGGGCACAGGGAGGGGAGCACTACACACTGGGGTCAGTTGGGGGGAAATAGGAGAGGGACAGCGGGGGGTGGGGAGTTGGGGAGAGAGAGCATGGGGAGAAATGCCAGATATAGGTGACGGGGAGGAAGGCGGCAAATCACACTGCCATGTGTGTACCTATGCAACAATCTTGCAGGTTCTTCACATGTACCCCATAAACCTAAAATGCAATTAAAAAAAAAAAAAAAACCCTGAATTTAAGAGACACATACCAAAATTCAGGATAATGGTTAGCAGGGGAGGGGCTGTGTGGAATGGAGGGACTGGGCTTAAATGGTATCTTCATGGTTTATAACAACAACATTTGATCAAGAAAAATAGGGTGCAATGCTAATTTGTTATAGCTGAATGGTGGTCACAGGGGTCTCATGTTACTCTGTATTATATTTTTGAAATAAAATTTAAAAATAAGAAAAAAAAGTGCCTAGAAATCACTGAACACCTGTTAGTGTAAGATTGTACTAAGAAACAGTACACACATCATTAATTCGCATATTTTCCCATCAAAATATTAAGGTGACAAATTGGAAGTTGTCTTAATCTAGAGAAAAACATATGTATAATTTTGCATCCTGATACTCAATAGGGTCTCTTATCCTTACTCTGACATGTATATTGAGTCATTCTTTTTTGCCAAGCCAACAGAGTAGTTTCTCCAGGCCATTCTTTTCTTACCAGTAATAGCAGTTGCTGCTTTTAAAACATTTTAAAAAGCAGGAATTGGATCTTTCTTGAATTGGATCTTTAACACATAAGCCATTGCTTTTCATTGAGAAATTTATTTCCAGTTCCGATAGTTGTGATATCGAATAGGAATAAACTAATACCAAGGACAAGGCCAGCAAATTCATAGCCCTTGTTTATGGCAGACATTATACAATAAACCCAGCATGCACTACCCTTTGAGTCTGGTTAAGGTCCTAGAAATCCTTAACACAAGATTGCAGACAATCTTCTACCAACTGGAATTTTTTTTTTTAATTCTTGTTCTAGAACTTGCTCTTTAAGTCTCAGATGTTATCTTTTTGGACATTTGCCTCATTCTCAAAAGAAAAACGTGGCTTGGCTGAGGGCTGTTTTTTTTTTTTTTTTTAAGATAGGGTCTTGCTTTGTCACCCAGGCTGGAGTACAGTGGGGCAATCATGGCTCACTGCAGCCTCGATCTCCCAGGCTCACGTGATCCTCACACCTCTGCCCCCACCTCGACTAGCTGGGACTATAGGTGTGTGCCACCACACCTAATTTTATTTTCTATTCTTTATAGAGAAGGTTTCACCAAGTTGCTCAGGCTGGTAACTCTTGAGCAACCCTCTGTCTAGGTCTCTTAAACTGCTGGGATTACAGGCCTCACGTGAGCCACCATGCCCAGGACTACCTTTTCACTGAATTAATTAGTAAATCAAAATAGCCTTCTCTCAAGTACCTTTCTCACCTCCCAGAAAATCTTTCCCTTCAGAATCTGCAGAAGGCCTCCAGGAGCTTGTTATGCCTCCATAAAAGGAGATAATCAGCTGCTTGAGAAATGCTGAAGATCATTCTTTCATGTCTCCTGGAACCTATTTAATCTTCTACAATCTGTTGATTAGAATAAAAATTAGAAAGGATTTTAAACTACACAAATGCTATATAAAAAAATCTATATATAACAAATGCTATATGTATCAGGTAAGAATTTAGGAAAAACAAAGCAAGACACCGGTCTTAGTCTACTGTAACAAAAATACCATAAACTAGGTGCCACGTAAACCACAGAAATTTATTTCTCATAGTTCTGGAGCCTGGGAAGTTCAAGATCAAGGTAGTATCTAGTGAGGGCATCCTCACAGAAGGTACCTTCTGGCTGTGTCCTCACATGGTGGAAGGAGCAAGGGAGCTCCCCCACCCTCTTAAAAGGGTGCTAATTCTTTTTTCCTTTACATTTCTTTGAATTAAAGGGCACTAATCCTTAAGGGTTCCTTCCACCATCATGACGCTTTCACCTTCCTAAGGCACCACTTATGAAGGTATTACATCATCTTGGGGGGGTCAGGGTTTCAACCTATGAATTTTGGTGGCACACATTCAGACCACAGTACCTCCCTTCGGGGAGGGGAGAAAGAAATTAAAAAAAACAAAACTTACAGAAGATACAAACCTGTGATAGAATTAATGCCAATCTTTAAAAATACTAACAAAATTGATAAACCCCTTGGCAAAACTTATCTATGGAGAAAAAAGACATGTCATGAATGAAAATAAAAACAAAAGCAAAACTAAACATCCTATAGATACCCAATATTATTCATGAACACATGAAAAATCCTAAAAAAAAAAAAAAAAAAAAAAATTTAGTTAACAAGTCAGTAACATAAAAAAGAAAAACATCAAGACCAAATTAGGTTTGGTTTATTTACTTCAGAAAGGCTAGACTGCTTTAACATTCAAAGGACAATGTAATTGCCATATTAACAATGAAGAAAAAATCATCCCCAAATATCAAAGAAATACTTTGTATAAAATCTGAGTATCTATTTGTTCAAGATATTTGAGAGCCTCCTAGAAACCTAGAAATAGAGGAACTTCCTTAATATTAGAAAGTTATCTACAAAAAAGCTATAGTAAACTTCATATTTAATATTTAACAGTAAAATGTTGAAAACTTTACCTATATTAGCAATGAAACAAAAATATCCCTACCATTGCTTTTATTCAACACTGTACTAGACTGGCAATCTTAGAAATGCAATACTATAAGAACAAAAAAGCTGTAAGATTCTAAAAGAAATAAAACTCATTCACAGATAATTACGTATATAAAAATAGACAGAATTAAGTTTAGAAAGGTTGCTGAATGCCAAGTCAAAACATAAAAGTTGTATTTATGTATCAGCAAACAAGATGTAACTTAAAACACTTTTTCGAAAGGCTTAAAAAAAGTATGGGCCTGGCATGGTAGCTCACACCTATAATCTCAGCACTTTGGGAGGCTGAGGTGGGTGGATTACTGGAGGTCGGGCGTTCAAGACCAGCCTGGCCAACATGGTGAAATCCATCTCTAGTAAAATTCCAAATTAGCTGGGCGTGGTGGCATGCACCTGTAATCCCAGCTACTTGGGAGGCTGAGGCAGAAGAATCGCTTGAACCTGGGAGGCAGAGGTTGCAGTGAGCCGAGAATGTGCCATTGCACTCCAGCCTAGGCAGAAAGAGCCAAACTCCACCTCGAAAAAACGTATCAAATATCTGACCAACTCTAAAAATCAGTTCTCCCAAGTTGATCTATAGATCTGTTGGAATTCCAATAAAATCCCAACAGGCTTTTTTGTTGTTAGTGGCTTTCTGTGGAATAAATTGATTCTAAAATGTATATGGAAATGCAAAGTCCAAGAATAGACAAAATATTCCTGAAGAAAAAAAGGGTGGGACCATGTACTAATATTATAGGAAACATTAATATTACAATAACAGTCTGGTATTGGCATAAATAAAACCTTTAAGACTAGTAAGAATAAACAGCAGAAATAGACATACATATATAGGGGCACAAATTATGACAAAGATCCCCAGGAGGATGCCTGAAACCAGACAGTACTGAACTTGATTGCTCTCAATCGGAACGTTTCTGTGCATGTCTTCTGCCCACAAATTTAATGCCTTTTCCATCTTAACTGAGCACTTATCACCCATTGTGACTACTCTGAATGGTGAGAATTTAAAACTTATGAATTCCTTACTTCCAGAAATTTCCATGTAATATTTTTGGTAACAAACTGTGGGAAACGAAATTGCAGGTAAGAATGGGGGGACTGCTGTACAAGATGATTTAGGCTCATCTTGTACATGCATTGCCCTATCCCTATAATGAGCCAGTTCTCCAGAGAGGCCCAGGTCCTTTTGCGGAGGAAAGTATTAGTAAGCAAAATCTGGCTGGGTGCGGTGGCTCACACCTATAATCCCAGCACCATGGGAGGACTGCTTGAGCTCAGGAGCTTAAGAAACTATGTCTCTACCAAAAATACACAGATTAACTGGGAGTGGTGGCACGCACCTGTAGTCCCAGCTACTCAGGGGACTGAGGTGGGAGGATCACTTGAACCTGGGAGGTTAAGGCTGCAGTGAGCCATGTTTGTACCACTGCACTTCAGCCTAGGGTGGGGAAAAAAGAAAGCAACCAACCAAGATCTGGGTGGTAGGTGTGCTCACTGTCATTGGGGTATTGTTGCTTTGAGATCTTCTCAGTGCACTTGCTTCTTGTATGTGTTAAATTAAACGAAAACAAAAAATCCACCCAATCAAGCCAACAGTATCAACAGCAAATCATGCTATATTTAAAATAGAAAAAGTTCCTGAAATACAACATATCTAAGACATACTGAAGTGAAGCAAGATGCAAAATAACTGCATATGTATTTAGTTAATCTAAAGTAATACACACTACATCCAAAGCAGGATAATGGGAAGCCTTTTCTTTTGGCAATCTCTATTTCTGTATATGAATTTTTTTAACATATATTATTTTTATGATAAAGTATAATTTAAAAAATCAGATTTAGTTGTATAAAATAAACTATTAAATAATTTTAATTGATGACAAAACCATTAAGCAAGCAAAATGCTAATTAAAATTTTTAAATAAAATTAAAAAAAATAAACAGAAGTGCAGAAAACAGCATTAAAATGTTTGCATAATTACACACATTTTAACACTTCCACATTCTTTTGGGAACCCAGGCTTTTAAATTTTGGAACCATGTTAACTTACAGGCAAATAAAATGAAAGCAGATTAATAGTTCTATGTATAATTACAATCTATAAAACAACTTGCCTAGAGTCTTATTGCTAGCAGTTGAATGATTTCTTAGAATCAGAACAATTTGAACAATGTTTTGCTTTTTAAAGTATCCAAGGATTATACAAGTAAAATGTGCGAACATTTCATTGTATTTACACAGAGTCATGGTCTCTGATCCACCAGCGTATGTATATTTACTAACCTTGGTTCTATAACCATATATTTTGTAAAGACTTTTGCCATATAGAACAAGTAAGGTGCATTTTAAATAAGCAAAAAATTAGAAAATAAGGCCAAATGTATCATCTACTCCAACTAGGCATTTTGTTAATGACATCAATTGCCAGTAAGAAGTTCCTAAAGCAGTACTACCAATATTTCCAAACAAAAAAATAAAATAGTGCAATTATTAAGTATAATTTTAAATCTGACAGATGAACATTTAATTTTATTTTCAAAAAGATTAAACATTAAGCTATAGAATTCTGCTCTACGGAAATGCAAATAGGATAATATTAATCCTTACCATCTTTTCTTGTTACAAAAAATAAATTCTAAACATTTTCCAAAGATACTCAAACTGACTTAGTACAGATGAGTGCCTACCAAGTAAAGACTTCATATAGAAAAGTCAGGAATGATGCTGGGCACGGTGGGCCATGACTGTAATCCCAGCACTTTTGGAGGATCGCTTGAGCCCAAAAGTTCCAGCTTGGAAAACATAATGAGACCCCTGCCTCTATTAAAAAAAAACATTCAGGAATTCCTTTTACAAATTGAGCATAGAAATTACTTGCCCAAGTGTAAATTTGCCTCTTTGCTTCTGATGGGGCATTAGATAATCCTGGTCTAACAGTGTGTTTTATAGAAGACCAGGTCACATTTCTAGACAAAAATCACTTTCCTTTGTCAATGCTCTTACATAACAGTCAAGTAATTTTCCAGTTATACCTACAAAATTTCAGAGTGTAATTGTAATTAACAATTCAGAGTGCTAATCAGTAAATCACCCGAAGATTTTTCCTTCCTTTGAATCCCAGATAATTTTCAACAAATTTAATTCCTGACTTTTCAACTCATAAGGAACAAAACTGTGATATGTGTGTATGTGTGTCTGTGTGCATAACTGAGTTTTGGTATTTTTTTTAATATTAAAAGTTTGTATTTTATAATAAAGTTCTCTCTGAACTTATCCAGATAGTAACTGCTTTATAACTGAAATCAGCTTTAACTATTAAAATTATACACAAGAAAATTAGGTGTGTTGCAGTACTTGGTTGCAAATAACTTGCCATCTGGTGTCGGGTCAGAAAATGCTATTTCATCAGTGCTCAGAAAACAGCCAAACATGAAGCAATTCCTAAAAGAGGAAAAGATGATTTAATAATGGAAGCAACTTAACATTCTAATTTACATGAGCAGTTTAATACTCTTGACTTAAAGCAAACTTATTTTTAGTAAGTGAAAAAATGCCTTATATTTTAGAGAAAGAAGTCTAATGATATCATTTCAAAGACGAGAAAACTAAGGTCCAGAAAAAATTCTGCTGAGAGGCAAAGGGAACCATCCACCTAACTCTAGGATATCCGTGGTAAAGAGCAACTAATATAAGATCATATTGCTAATTAAAAGTACAGATAATTAGAACAAACAAAAAAATCACCAATTTTAACCAGTAACTATATTTTCTTCAAAGAAAACATGCACTCAGAGTTTTAAGAAGGCAAAAATCATTTGCATTTTGACTAAACTCTCCTTGATCTTGCCCACCTTAGGATTAAAAGTAACAAGGAAATGGTTAATTTAACATCTCCCACAACTTGTTTATGAAAGAAAAAAAAAAAAGAGAATCAAAATTGAGGGATATTGTATAAAATAACTGGCCTGCACTCTTCAAATTCTTCAATGTCAAAAGGTTAAGAAACTTTTCCAGATTAGGGAAAACAAAGACTAAAGAGATGTGACAACTAAATGCAGTATGAGTCACTGGGCAGAAAAAAAAAAATGCCACGAAGGACATTTGAGACAACACACAAAAGTGAAATATGGACTGTCAGATAAAAGCATTATATCAATATTACATTTCCCAAATGTGATAACTGTATCAAATATAATATATTCTTGTTCTCAAGAAATACACACTGATGCATGAAGGGGTAAAGGGGCATAATATATGTAACTTACTTTGAAATAATTCAGAAAGCTTATCTAAACACAGAATGGTAAAGCAAATGAGGTAAATGTTGAACTGAATGGATCTTGACAAAGTCTTACTATTCTTGCTGCTCTTTTGTAAGTTTGAAATTATTTCAGAATAAAAAATTAAAGAATTTGATTCAATTAGAAGACATAACCTTCTAATTATTAACTATAATTAAATACATAATATGGTACAACTAGGTTACATACTGGTACTCCTCATACCAAATTTATGTATCTATTTAATATAAAACATAGAAAAGAAGTATTTTAGCCAGGCACAGTGGCTCATGCCTGTAATCCCTATACTTTGGGAGGCTAAGGTGAGCAGATCACCTGAGGTAAGGAGTTCAAGACCAGCCTGACCAATATGGAGAAACCTCATCTCTACTAAAAATACAAAATTAGCTGGGCATGGTGGCGAATGTCTGTAATCCCAGCTACTCAGGAGGCTGAGGCAGGAGAATTGCATGAACCCGGGAGGCGGAGGTTGTGGTGAGCCAAGATCGTGCCATTGCACTCCAGTCTGGGCAACAATAGTGAAGCTCCATCTCAGAAAAAAAAAAAAAAAAAAAAAAAAGTGTTTCATAACTAATTGTCAAATAAAAATCTTTTTAAGATCTCATTTTTTCCTACTGATCTCCCCCTTGGTAAGTATGTGTGGTTGACTATGGCCCAAGATTGGGTTCCCATAGTGGTCTTGGTATTCATTCTTTAAAAGTGGCACAGAATGCAAGAGGCTTGAATAACACTATTCCAAGTGAGGTTATCAGTTTGTACATTATCTGTCCACAATGAAATATATGTAGAAGTTGAGAGAATAAGTCTTGTGAAACTCATTCATATAACCTGTATTATGTAAATTGGCAAACAAGCTCATTTGTGATATTGGAAACTTTAAACCGCAATGGTGTTAGTTCAATTGTGCACATGGGAGCTAAAAATGAAGACTAACGTTTTTGGTTGAGATATAACTCATATACCATAAGCCTCACCCTTTAAAAGTGTACAACTGAGTAGTCTTGTGTATGTTAACAAATACTGTCCAATCATCACCACTATCTAATTCTAGAACATTTTTATTATTCCAAACCCTGTACTCATTATTAGTTGCTATCCATTCACCTTTCTTCAGTCCCTGAAAACTACACATCTACTTTCTGCCTCTGGATTTGCCTGCCTCTTCTGGACATTTTATATAAATTAATTACACAATGTGTGATCTTTTGCAACTGACTTATTTCAATTAACATAATGTTTTCAAGGTTCCTCCACGTTGTAGTGTGAGCCAGAATTTCCTTTACGGCTTGATAATATCCGGTTGTTATTACTCTATCGATACACCACATTTATTCATTAATCACATATTGGATTATTTATCCTTTGGCTTTTATAAATAATGCTGCTATGAACCTTCATGTACAAGGTTTTGTGGGGATGTGTTTTCTTGAGTATACACCCAGGAGTGGAACTACTAGGTCACATTAACAGTTTAACTCTGAAAAATTGTCAGATTGTATTCCACACCAACTGTACCAGTTTACATTCCTACCAGCAATGTACAAGGGTTTCAGTATCCTCTACAACTTCACCAACACTTGTCTGTTTTTTTATTACAGTCATCCTACTGGGTATAAAGTGGCATCACACTGTGGTTTTGTTTTGTGATTTCCCTGATACCTAAAGATGTTGAGCATCTTTTTATGTTGAATTAACCATTTGCAATTCATCTTTAGAGACATGTCTACTGAAATTCTTTGTCCATTTTTAAATTAAGTTCATTTAATTGTGTCCTAAGAATTATTTTATGGGTATCAGACCCTCCTTTGACAAATGATTTCTAACTATTTTCTCTTGTTCTATGGATTGTCTCACAAATCCAGTTTTTATTTAGTTATGCTTTTGAGTTATAGCAAGTCTTAATTACCTAGTCACTGTCAATGAACATGTACAGCTTCTGTAATTATGCAAACCTTTATTTTGTACAGGTTATATTTATTGAAGCATAATTTCAATCTGCTAAGTCTAATAAAAATTCAAGCTTATATTTTTTTTGTTTTTCCTTTTTTTCACTTCAAACTATGCTGTTTTTCCTTTTTTTTCTAGCAATCCATTTTTATTTTATTATTGTTGGTCTGTGACAAATTAAACTAGTCCTTTAGCACAGGTAGTTTGAAAAGCAGTGGGCCAGTATGTTTTAGACTTGGAATGTTGCGCCCAAGGCTGAGTACATCTAACATTGTTTTTCTAGTGCCAATACCTTCCTTAGCCTGACTTTGATAGTATTCATACAGAAGTATCTTACCAATATCCTTCCCTTTACAGCTCGGAGCCGAGAGATTCTAAGAAAGCTATGAACCTAAGGTTCTGCATCTAGATCCATTTTATTTCTTACCTGAGAGTATCAACCAGTCGTCTTGCAATGCGCTTTCTTCTCTTCAATCTGAAAACCCAGATTCTACTTATCCCACAGACTGCAGGTTCTGGTACATCTGAACATTGCCAAGCCCTAGGACATTCTTTAGAGTTTGGGGATTGCATACCAGTTGGTTCAGACAGGACACGAAAGGCCTGCAATGATATACAGAAGCATCTACAGCTAACAGCACAGATGAGCTCACAATGCTTTAAAAAAAAAATTCCTTAAACAAGTATCAAAAATTTAACTTTTATCTCCACCAAAAATGTTAATATTTTATATTTCTTAAATTCTTATCCATTTAGTCACACAATGCTTTATAAAAAATAGTTGAGACATTCACACATTCTAGTGCATCCCATACCATTATGAAACTTTCCCCTTTAACTTAAGCAATTGTTAAGCATTAGACTCTTCCTTTAATAAAGTATATAAACCTCTCTTTCTCTCCATCCTAAAATGTATATATGACAACCTAAAAAAACCAGTAACACTAAAGATTTATATCTATTAACTATGAAGTTTGGTTGGCATTTCAAGTTTCTTAAACATTTTTATTTTGAAATAGATTCATAAGAAGTTAAAAAAACACTACAGACGACCATGTATCCTTCCCTGAGTTATCCCCAATTATTACATCTTCCATAACTGGTATAATACCAAAACCATGAAATTAACATTGGTATAATGTGTGTGTATCATTCCATGACATTTAATCATACCTATATATTCATTCAACTATTATCACAATTAAAGTACAGAACTATTGAGTCACCACAAGTATCTTCTTGCTCATTATAGTCACATCCACACGATCCCCCTCTCCCATCCCCAATCCCTGACAACCACCAATTTATTCTCCATGACTATAATGAGAATGTTATGTTAAACAAATGAAATCATACACCATATGATCTCTTGAGATTGGCTTTTTTCCACTCAGCATAATGCCTTTGAGACTCGTAAATCAATTCTTTGTTCGTTTTTGCCACTCAGTAATATTCTATCATATGGATGTATCATAGCTTGTTTATCATTCACCTAAAGCATTTAAGGACACTTTGGTTGCTACCAGGTTTTGGCTATTACTAATAAAGCTGCTATTAACATTCTTGCATTCTTGTATAGGTTTTTGTGTGTACATCAGTTTTCATCTGTTTTTGTTAAATGCCCAAGAGAAAAACGGCTGGATCATATGGTAAATATAGTTTTTTGTTTTGTTTTAATTTTTTTTTTTAAGAGACAAAGTCTCACTCTGTTGTCCAGGCTGAGATGCAGTGGTACAATCTCAGCTCATTGCAACCTCCACCTCCTGGGTTCAAGCAATTCTCTGGCCTCAGCCACCCAAGTAGCTGGGATTAAGGCATGCACCACCACGCCCAGCTAATTCATTTGTTTTTAGTAGAGACTGGGTTTCGCCATGTTGGTCAGGTTGGTCTTGAACCCGACCTCAAGTGATCCGCCTGCCTCAGCCTCCCAAAAGGCTAGGATTATAGGCGTGAACCACTGTGCCTGGTCTATGTTTAGTTTTTTAAGAAACTTCAAAACTTTTTCTAGAGTGGCTATAACATTTTACATTTCTAATGACAATTTGTGTGAAAGCTCTAGTTTCCCCATATCCCTACCAGCATTTGGTATTGTCTCAATTTTTTATGTACTATATCTGTTCTGATAGGTATTTAGTTTTTAATTAACAACAAGAAAACATTGTTTCTGACCTGAGAGTAGAAGAGAAGAGTTAGCTGGCTGTATCTTGCCTATTAACAGGCACAAGAGTCTACTTCTTTGAGATCAAAGAAGGAAAAAGCCTTTTAAATAAATACACAAAGATGTAAACTGTAAAATTTGTAATACTAAAGGGAGAAAAAAGTACAGAGCTTTTGTAGGTGACAGAAATTATCAGCTTTAAATAAACTGGTATAAGATATTTTATGTAAGCCTCATGAGAACCATAAAGCAAAAACCTACAGTAGATATATAAAAGATAAATCAAAGCATACCACTACAGAAAAGCATCAAATCACAAAGGAAGACCACAAGAGAGTAACAAAGGAATATATATAAAACAACCAGAAAACAAAATGGCAATAGTAAATCTCTATTTATCAATAATTTCTTTTTTTTTTTTTTTGAGACGGAGTTTCACTCTTGTTACCCAGGCTGGAGTGCAATGGCGCGATCTCGGCTCACCGCAACCTCCGCCTCCCGGGTTTAGGCAATTCTCCTGCCTCAGCCTCCCGAGTAGCTGGGACTACAGGCGTGCGCCACCATGCCCAGCTAAATTTTGTAGTTTTAGTAGAGACGGGGTTTCACCATGTTGACCAGGATGGTCTCGATCTCTTGACCTCGTGATCCACCCGACTCGGCCTCCCAAAGTGCTGGGATTACAGGCTTGAGCCACCGCGCCCGGCCTATCAATAATTTCTTTAAATGAAAATGGATTATATTTGCCAATCAAAAGACACAGAGTGGCTAAATGGATTAAAAAACACAAGACTGAACTATATACTGCCTACAGAAGATTCACTTCACCTTTAAAGATACACACAGACTGGAAGTGAAGGGTCAGAAAAATATACTCCATGCAAATGGAAACCAAAAGAACAGGAAGTACCTACTCTTAAATCATACAAAATAGACTTTAAGTCCAAAACCATCACAAGAGACAAAGAAAGTAATTACATAATAAAAGGGTCAATTCATTAAGAAGATAAAACAGTTATAAATATATATCCACCTAACATTGGAGCACCGAAATATATAAAGGAAATATTTGGGAATCTGAAAGAATAAATAACATAAAATAGTAAGGGACTTCAATATCCCACTTTCAACAACAGATACATCATCCAGATAGAAAATCATTAAGAAAATGCTGAACTTTTTTTTCCTTTCTTAAGAGACAGGGTCTTACTTGCCCTGACCAGAGTGCAGTTGTGCGATCATAGCACGCTGCAGCCTTGAAGTCCTGGGCTCAAGCGATCTTCCTGCCTTAGCCTCCCAAGTACCTATGACTACAGGCATGTCCTGTGTGGCTCATTTTTTTGTAAAGACAGGGTCTCACTATGTTGCACAGCCTGTTTGTAAACTACTAGCCTCAAGCGATCCTCCTGTCTCAACCTCCCAAGTGTTGGGATTATAGGTGTGAGCCACGAAGTCCAGCCAGGAAACACTCAACTACACTTCAGACCTAATGGACCTAACAGACATACATACAGTATTTCATCCATTCGCAGCAGAATGCACATTCTTTTGAAATGCACACAGAACCTTCACAACAGTATAAAATTAGAGATCAATGACAGGAGAAAAAGTGGAAAACTGACAAATGTGAAACTTAAACCACACGCTCCTGAACAACCAATAGAGCAAAGAAAAGGGAAACTGACAAATTTCTTGAGACAAATGAAAATGGAAACACAACATACCAAAACGAATGGGGTGCAGCAAAAGCAGTTCTACATAAAAAAGATCTCAAATAACCTAACATTACAACTCAAAGAATTAGAAAAAGAATAAAGCCCAAAGTCAGTAGAAGGAAAAAAATAAAAATCAGTGGAGATAAACTGGGGGCTTGAAAAATAGAAAATATCAACAAAATTTATCTTTTGAAAGGTAATAAAATTGACAAACCTTTAGCTAGACTAAGAAAAAAAGACTCAACAGAATCACAAATAAAAGAGGAGACATTACAACTGATATCACAGAAGAACAAAGGATCGTAAGAGACCATGAATAATTATAAACCAACAAATTAGGTAATGTACAAGAAATATATAAATTCTAAGAAATAGATGAATAAAAACCTACCTATATCAAATCATGAAGAAAGAGAAAATCTCAACAAACCAATAAAAAGGAGATCAATTTAAAAAAATAACTTGCATCATAGGAAAGCCTCATCTGTGATGATGTCACTGTTAAATTCTACCAGGTATTTAAAGAATACTAATCCTTCTCAAACTCTTCCAAAAAACTGAAGAAGAATACCCTCAAAGTCATTTTACAAGGCCAGAATTAATTCGATAGCCAGAAAAGGAAGTTACAAGAAAAGTTACCTCCCAATATCCCTGATAAACAGATGCAAACTAGCACATTAAAAGAATAGTACACCATGATCCAGTGGACTTTATCCCTTGATGCAAGGATGGCTCAACACATGCATATCAGTGTACTACATCATATTAACAGAATGAAGGACAAAACATCTCAATACAGAAAAGGCATTCGACATCCTTTCAGGATAAAAACTCTCAATAAATTAGATATACATGGAATGTACCTCAATATACTAAAGGTCATATATCACAAGCTCACAGCTAACATCATATAAGCAATGAAAAGTTGAAAGCTTTTCCTCTTAGATCAGGAACAAGACAACGGTGCTAATTCTCATAATTTCTACTCTACATAGTTCTGGAATTCCTCACCAGAGCAATTAGGAAGAAAAAAAAGAAATAAAGGTGTTCAAATTGAAAGGAAAAAGTTAAGTAGTCTGTCTGCAAATGACATGAACTTAAACCCGAAAGACTCCACCAAAATAACTATCAGAAAAAACAAAATCAGCAAAGGTGCAGGATACAAAATCAACATAAAAAGTCAGTAGAATTTCTATACAGGAACAACAAACTACAAACTAAAAAAAGAAATCAAGAAGACAATCCATTTACAACAGCATTAAAAAAAACCACTTATGAATAAATTTAACTAAGGAGGTGAAAGATCCATACACTGAAAACTAGAAAACACTGATGAAAGAAGCTGAAGAATGTCCACATAAAGGGAAGGATACCCAGTGTTCGTGGCTTGGAAGATTTTATATTGTTAAAAAGTCCATACTACCCAAAGCAATCTACAAATGCAACATAATCCCTTTCAAAATTCCAAAATCATTTTTCACAAAAATATACAAAAAGAGTGCTAACATCCTATAGAACCATAAAAGATTACAGATAGCCAAAGTAATCTAGACAAAAAGAGTAAAGCTGAAGGTCATTACACTCCTACTGGTATTAAAACAGACATAGCAATCAATGGAACAAAACAGATAAAATAAAATCAGGCATTTAGAGTCAACTGGACTCTGACAAACATGCCAAGAACAAACAATGGGGCAAGGGCAGTCTCTTTGATAAATGATGTTGGGAAAAATGAATATCCAAAAACAGAAGAATAAAATTGGAGCCTTATCTTACACCACATAGAAAAATCAACTCAAAATGAATTAAAAACTTAAAATGAGGGACCTCAAATTGTAAAACTATAATGAAAAAAACAAGAAAAAAGCTTGACATTGGTCTGGGCCAATAATGTGGCTACGATCCCAATAGCATTGGCAATAAAAGAATAAAAAAAAGTGACGTCAAACTGAAAAGTTTCTGCATAGCACAAAGTGGGGAAAGAAAACCAACCAACCTACTGATTGATTGGAAAAAAATATTTGCATATACAACAGGGAATACATATCCAAAATACATAAATAACTCAATAGCAAGAAAACAAATACCTGAATAGATATTTCTGAAAAGACGTAAAAATGAAGAACAGACATGAAAAAATGCTCACTCATCATGACTATCCATCAGGGAAATGGACCTCACATCTGTCAGAATGATTACTATAAAAATACAACTACCATTTGCAGCAATCTCACTTCTGAGTGTATATACAAAGGAACTGAAATCAGTATGTCAAAGAGAAATCTGTACTCCCATGTTCATGGCAGCATTATTCATAGCCAAGATATAGAATCAACCTAAGTGTCCATCAGTGGATGAATAAAGAAAATGTGGTATATATACACATGGAATACCATTCAGCCTCTCAAGAAAGGAAATCCTGACATTTGCAACATGAATGAACCTGGAGGACATTATGCTAAGTGAAATTAGCTAGGCAAGAAAGAAAAATAGTGCAAGATCTCACTTACATATGTAATCTACAAAAGTTGACTTGAGAGCAGAGAGTAGAATGGTGGTTGCCAGAGGCTGGGGCAGTGAGAGATGGGAGAAATGGGAAATGTTGGTAAAGGGTCAAAGTTTCAAGATGAATAAGTTCTGCAGATCTATTGTGCGGCATGATGACTATAGCTAATATATGCTTAAAAATTGCTAGGAGAGATCTAAATGTTCTCATCACAGTAAGTTGATAAGTATGTGAGGTGATAGATATGCTAGCTTGATTTAGTCATTTTGCAATGTCTACCTGTATCAAAATATCACATTGTACACTGTAAATAACTGCAATTTTTATTTGTCAGTTATACCTTAATAAAGCTAACAGGAAAGGAAAAGGCCAAATTGATCACTTATACTGGCAAAAATGCAAACAGGCTGCTTCTCTCTCCCAGCTTCTAGTAACACAAGGAGAAACCATATGTCTTCTAGAAAATTGCTAATTAGTACCTAAATTAGAATGTAATTAAGGGATAAGTAATGACTACTTTGCCAAAAATATTAACCTTCACTAAGCCACATTTTTAAAAACTTAAGTCTATAGATCTGCTTACTTAAAATCACTATACTTTATAGTTCAGCTGTGAAAATGACTACACGAATTAAGACTGGCTTACCTATTCTGTTTATATAAAGCAAAATTCCAAATATTAAAAATAAATAACTTCAGTTGTCCACATGGTCAAGGATATATCAGTAGAAAGAATGTCATTAACGATAGCAATCTTAAATGCTGACAGACTTCTAACTTTTCTCTTTATTTTGCCTGCAAATTATGCCAATAATTTAAATGAAATATACCATACCTGTTTGATGGGTTCTGCAATTAAACACCCAACTACTCTCTTTTCATCAGATATAAAAAGAAAAGTTTTTATTTTGTTTGGACATTTAGGAACAACTTGCTGGAAGCCCAATTCATTATCAACAAGTTCTTGGACATCTTCTACCTAATGATTTTAAAAACCAAAATAGGTGAATGTTTTAAAAAGTACAATAGAAACTATACATATTTATATACACAAAATGTATGATTACTGTTACTTTAGTCCTTAAATTTGTATTTCTTAAATTTATACACCTTCAAAATTATTTCACTATTGATGCATGTAGCTGCTACTGTGGAAACAAGGTTTTAAGAACCTATTTTAAAGATCACTTTTAGCATAAATTCAGACACCTGGGAGGATAAAGAATAGGAAGCGTTAAAACAGATTTGTTTTAGCTTTATTCATTGATCACGGTGGCTAAACATCCAACCTCAGAAACACAGGCCACACTAGTATAAGAAATAGACCCTAGGGGCCATTAATTTCTCAACACTGAAAAGCTTAGTTTACCTTTCACAAGGGAAAGATGAACATATGAACATAAAAGATAAGCTGTGGAGCCTTATCTGCCTTCTTTAATCCTTTTCCTACAATTCTAAGTTTAGTTTTGTATAAATTTCTATGCAAGTATTCATTAAGCACGTGCCCAAGCAAATTATCTGTCAGCAAAGGCAGTTTACACTTCAACATAGGTTGATTTCTTGGGGTTGGGGAAATGCAAGAAATAAAAAGACAATGTTCCATACCTTTTTGATAGCAAAGCTTGGATCACGTGGCAGAACCAACACGATTTTCCCATCCCAAAACTCTGCTACTACACGTTCTTTCTTCCAACCCTGCCAAAGGAAAACAAAAGGGTCACAGTTTAATTTGTGAAGAGAAAAAAAAAAACCAAATTTAAATAATTTGGTGTGGAGAAGACTAAAGGCTAAACAATAACAGATATAAAAGAAGGTAAGATGAAATCCACTAAAAGTAATGTGGAAAGAGAAATAAAAGATGCCTAAGACAAAGTACTTGCCCTCAATAAGCTGACATCCTATCTGGAGACATGTATATGATCTATTATAAAATGAGGTATAGGGGCTGGGTTCACGCCTGTAATCCCAGCACTTTGGGAGGCCAAGGTGGGCAGATTCACTTGAGGTAAGGAGTTCGAGACCAGCAGGCAGGTAGGGGACATTAGAATAAGAAGCCAAATTCCAAGAAAAGGCTAAATAAGTCTTTATATGCCTGTCCCTTATGCTTGACAAGACCACAGATGGGTTCAGTCTTACAACTACTTTAATCCCAATCCCAAGCAAGGTGCCTGGGCATGTGGCCCTAGTGTTTGAATGATACGGAAGTATTACGGGACTTGAAAAGGGTTTAAAAACCTTGGTAAAATGTCAATGAGTATAGTAATGGGAAGGTGATTACCAGCCTTCAGGCTAAGGCAACTAACTGAATAAGCACAAGGGCAGAGAGTGGCAAAAAATCTGGTGTAATTGACTTAAAGATTGGAAGAAATGAGATTGGAATATTAGAAATAAATTTAACAAGATCCATGACAAAACTATAAAATTTTACTTAAGGATATAAAAGATATGACTCAGAGGCATACTAAGTTTCTAAGAATATACTAAGTTTATACAGCAAATACTAAGTTTACATTATAGTATGTACTATACTAAATTTCTAAGGTATACTAAGATATTTTTCCCTACAGAAAATGACAGTTTGACTATAGTTTCAATAAAAATTCTAGTAAGTTTTTTATCTGGGGGGCACTTGACAGGCTCATTTTTTTTTATTTGAAAGAGTAAATGTGCACAAGAAGTCAAGACATTTTTTTACAGAAAAGGATGAAAGGGAACTTACCTAACTAGGCATCCAAATACAGTATGAAGCTACATTTGTAAAAGTATGGCACTGGCACAGGAACAGATGGATGATGTGAAAGTGTCCAATAACAAACCCATTTATATGAGAGAATTTGGTATGCGCTAAAGGTTGCATTGCTAATCAGTGTGGAACATGAACTAGTCAAACAGTACTGTTGGCACACTTTGCAGTCCTTTAGGAAAAATAGAAAGATCCATCTCTAACAGTATGTCTTGAAAAACTTCCAATGGATTAAAATTCTAAACATAAAATTTATAGCTATAAAACTGTTTTTTTAAATATAGGAAAAACTTTTTACTAATTTTGGAAATGAGATGATGTTCCTGACTTAAATCCAGAGGTCACAAGTTACCTAAATATTTGCTTTTCTTTGTAGCAATATACACCATAAAAAGGTTAAAAAAAATCCAAGTAATACTATTTGCTTGTACAGGCAGAAAATATCTCTGAAAGATATATAGATGAACTTTTTAATGATAGATACCTGCAGAGAGGGGCTAAGGGGATTTCTGGAAGGGATATGGAGAAATACTTTACTGGATACACTTTTATATCCTGTGAATTTCGAAACGTGAAAATATTACTATATCAAAAACATAAATTTAAAACTTAAAAAAGGGACAGGGAGAATATATTTGTAAGACAAGAATAATATACAAAATATATAAAGGATAACATGTTCAGTATGTTTCCACAAAAAAGAAAGAAATCTGGCTGGGCGCAATGGCTCACGCCTGTAATCTCAACACTTTGGGAGGCTGAGGTCGGCGCATCATGAGGTCAGGAGTTCAAGACCAGCTTGGCCAACATGGTGAAACCTGTCTCTACTAAAAATACAAAAATTAGCTGAATGTGGTGGCTCATGACTGTAATCCTAGCTACTAGGGAGGCTGAGGCATGAGAATTGCTTGAACCTGGGAGGCAAAGGCTGCAGGGAGGCAGAGGCTCCAATACAGTATAGACAATACTCTGGCTTCATCAGAGAATGCGGCTTACTCCAGCAGCAGGAGCTTAGCACTGGCGAAGGAATGTGTCATATGACAAGGTGGGCAGAAGCCAGATATGAAGAGATCTGCTGGCCACGGTAAGGAGTCTGGGTTTTATTCCTAGTACAAAAGAAAGCTGTCCAAATTGAAGCAGACGATGTCAGGACGTATGTTTTAGAAAGAATTTTCTGGCTGATGGAACAATCAGGTCAGAGAGGGCAAGAATTTAAATATACACATCTACAATTTCTCTAGCATATATTTTATGTGCACATACACAGGAAAGGTTGAGGCCAGATTAAACAGTACCAAACTGCTGGCAGGAACTTTTTCTTTCCAAAAGTATAATCATACTAGATTTATGTTTTAAGACATCATTTCTGGTAGCACTGTGGGAACCCAAAAAGCGAGCTGTTTCTATAAACAGGCTAAAAATATCGCGAAAGTATTAACTATAGCAATAAAAATGGGGAAAAAGAATGTATCTGAGTAGCAGGTACAATCATAAAGATAGGGCCAATGATAGGATGTGTTTGGATTTGAAAGGTGTTTAATAAATGGGTGGGAACTCTCCTCTCAGAAAAAACCTGGAGAAGTCATGGAAAGGCTATTTTTTCTAAAGCTATCTATAAAGAAGACACTATACTAGAAAATGAGATCTCTTTAGGTCTTTAAAGTTTGTATCTCTTGACTGCTCAGCTCTTCTCAGAATGCAGTGCTTACAAAATATTTATCTTATATCAAGATAGTAAGCTTGAAACATCATCTTTAAAAGTTAACTCTTCTGGTCGGGTGGAAAAGAAATGTCTCCTTTAAAGTAGTTTTACTTCTAGAACAAACTGAAAGACTGTCTTTTGGCTCACCACATATTTGATTCCTTCCAGAAATCTATGGTGATGCTGTACATGTTGCATTTCATCTTCAGGGTTGGAAGCAGTATATATCATGCCACAAGACTTACACACAGTGGCCCCAAAATGTTTCTGACCAGCGTCCTGTAATAGGGGAGTAAAAAAAAAAAAAAGCCCATTTAAATATAGCACAGGTAGCTCTAAATTAAGTTCCTATAATCATTCATTCAAATTTCAGCTTATTTATTTTTTTCTGCTGACAAGTAAAAAACTAAATGAAAGTCTGGTCACTATATCCTCCTTCCCACCCCCAGGACAAAATAAAATGAGAAGAGGTCAGTTCAGGTGTGGTGGCTCACGCCTGTAATCCCAGCACTCTGGGAGGCTAAGGTGGGTCAATCACTTGAGCCAAGGAGTTCAAGACCAGCCTGGGCAACAAGGTGGGACTCTACCTCTTTGGGGAAGGAAAAAAAGAAAGAGAAGATACCTAAAAATGCAACAAATTGATGAGAGGCAATTGTTTATTGGAATGGACAGTGTAAAAAACCAGATGCTTTTATTTTTATAAGATTCTTTACTAGACCCATGGTTCTAAGAAGGTATAAGATTAAATCATGGAAATTTAGCTAAAATTAAAAATGGAAGTTTTTAATGAAACAAAGACCTCAAAAAGCCTTATTTCAAACACGAAGGGCAAAAACTTTAGGACTTTTAATTACACAATATTTTTCCTTAAGCAGCTAGGAATATTAAACTCTTTAATTCTTAAAGAGTATTAAAGTTATTTGACCCAAGAGTTAACAAAAAATAAAGTTCAGAAAATCACAGTTAAATTCAAGAATATTCAATATCACCACCTACAATTCCCATTCTGTCACATAAAACATTCCTTAATGCCATTGAAAATACTAAGTTCTGGGCTGGGTGTAGTGGCTCACACTTGTAATCCCAGCACTTCAGGAGGTCAAGGAGGGTGGATCACAAGGTCAGGAGTTCAAGACCAGCCTGGCCAATATGGTGACACGCTGTCTCTACCAAAATTAGCTCAGTGTGGTGGCACGTGCCTGTAGTTCCAGCTACTCAGGAGGCTGGGGCAGGAGAATCACTTGAACCTGGGAGGCAGAGGTTACAGTAAGCCAAGATCACGTCACTGAACTCTGGCCTGGGCAACAAAGTGAGACTTCATCTCAAAAATGAAAAGCAAAAAACAAAAAAGAAAACACCAAGTTCTGAATTGTCTAATACAGGAGTTGGCAAGCTTTTTCTGTAAAGGGCTAGATAGGAGCAGCTTTGTTTTGACTTTACTCACAATGACGAGCTGGTCTTTTGTTTTTTTACTTGTATCTCTGATATTAGTATTTTTCTGAATATTGGTCTGTTTCAAGAAGTTGACAGATCCCACAGAAGACTGTTCTTCACCTAAAGATCTTGACACAGAAAATTGATAAATATCATATAAATTTACAATGTTTGTGGTATTACAATGGAAAGAAAGACAACATTTAACAGACTACCTTGCAATTTTTAGTGCTATCTGACATTAACTTGATGAGATAATAGGGACAGGAACAAGAATAAACCTGAGGCCCACTCAGAGAGGGTCAGTAATTTACTCAAGGTAAAGTAACTAGTGAACAGCAGTGTTAACACTCAAATTCTAGTCTTCTGACTCCAAGTCCTAGGGACTTTCTTTTATAATATCAGATGCACACAGATTCACATTTTGGAAATTGACTTCACATTTTAAAAAAAGTTTTTTTTTTTTTTTTTTTAATCAAATCTTAGTACCATATTTACCTATACAGCTATAAAGAAATTCCTGAGCTACTAGAGGAAATAAGTATAATACTGAACTTCACAGATCCACAGGCAATCAGTCACCATATTATAACCTAGCCAACATTTTACCAGAGCAAAGCAGCTACTAAATCTGCCTTTCCTCACACCAAAAGCAGCATCTCACGACTTTGAAATTATTAAAGGGGAAAAAAAAAAACATGTTTAGGCTGGATAGATGTAGTTGAGACAACCTTTAACTATTAGGAAAGAATGTTGAGATTCACTTACAGAGGTTGCAAACTGGTGACCCTCAGGCCAAATCTAGCTAGCAGATATGTTTTGGTTGGCCCATATGGTTATTTAAGACTTTGGGTTAGCTACCAATATTTTATAATCTAGAGATTTCACTTAAAAATGTGTATTTCCAATATTAAGAGAGACATTGAGGGGTGGGCACAATGGCTCACACCTGTCATTCTAGCACTTTGGGAGGCCAAGGTGGGCGGATCATGATGTCAAGAGATCGAGACCATCTTGGCCAACATGGTAAAACCCAAACTTTATCAAAAATACAAAAATTAGCCAGGCATGGTGGCACGCACCTGTAGTCCCAGCTACTTGGGAGGCTGAGGCAGGAAAATCTCTTGAACCTGGGAGGCGGAGGTCGCAGTGAGCCATGATTGTGCCACTACACTCCTGCCTGATGACAGAGCAAGACTCTGTCTCAAAAAAAATAATAATAAAAATAAAATAAACAGATACTGTAAGATCACTAAACCTCTATTCCATCAATGAATCTACTAGTCAGAACTTGGAATAGCACATGCACTTTTAAGTGGGCAATTCTTCAGCTGGCCCTAGTTTTCACCCAGCCTGCTGGTTCTGTAGGTACTGAGTTTGTAACCCTTGCCTTGTAATGAAAAGACCTCGGTTTTCCAGGGACTGAAGGCACAGAAATCCCTAGAAAGTAGAAGCGAATAGTCAAGGAAAAAAAAAAAAAAAAAAAAACAAACCCTAGGGCCCAAAGAAGTTAAAACAATAGGAAAAAAAACCTGACAAAATAAAGTAGGGGGGAAAAAAAAAGTGGAAAAAAAATAAAGCTAATGCTTTGTTGCATTAAGCTAAGTCAAGCTGCCTTATTACCATTTATCTGAAAAGTAGTTTCCAAATTGACTTGACAAATCTATACTAAGAAATACATTTTACATCATGACTAGTACAAACATAAAACCAGTGTCACTAAATATACTTGCTATGTGAGAGATATACTATTCCATTAAAAATAAATGCTAGATATGACATCCTAAACTTATCTAAGAAAACTACTAAAGGGCTGCTACCTGCAGTATGAAAAAGATTTGTCCAAGTCACTGACCCTTTTCACCTTATGCAGCCTTTGCTAAGTAACTCAGCTTTCCCTGACCCTGCATGTGTGACAGCCATCTCTTTGCTTCCATTTTAGCAATTGTAATACTAAACTATACTTGTTTAAATGTATACCCTCCTCTAACCATAACCTCCTTGATAGCAAGACCACATTAATTATCTTCACATCTCTAGGGTTCAGTATAGTTTCAAAAGTACATGATAAATACTCTCTAAATGTTCACTGAATGAGCCTTAAAAACCAAAAAACAAATGTGAGACTAAGCACTTTGAGAATCTGTAATCTACCTGAACAGATTAAATTTCAAGAAATTGCTGATACCTGATGTTTTGGAGTCTACAAAAAGAGCAATTTCATATTATTTAACAAATAGCATCCCACTGTCTTTTTTTTTTTTTTTTTTTTTTTTTTTGAGATAGAGTCTTGCTTAGTCGCCCAGACTGGAGTACAGTGGCATGCTCCTGGCTCACTGCAACCTCTGTCTCGTGAGTTCAAGCTCTTCTCCTGTCTCAGCCTCCCGACTACCTGGGATTACAGGTGAGTCCCATCATGCCCAGCTAATTTTTGTATTTTTAGTAAAGATGAGGTTTCACCAAGTTGGCCAGGCTAGTCTTGAACTTCTGACCTCAGGTGATCCACCAGCCTCGGCCGCCCAAAGTGCTGGAATTACAGGTGTGAGCCACCATGCCCGGCCTGTCTCTTTATGCTAGACTAAATTAGTATACACTTTTATCAGTTAATTGTGGAAGGCTTCTGCTGTGGTTTGAACACGTCCCCCAAAGTTCATGTGTGAAAACTTAATCTCCACTGTAACAAGTTTTGGGAGGTGTTAGCTCATGATGGTTCCACCTTCATAAATGGATTAATGTTGATTATTGAAGGATGTGAGACTGCAAACCAAGCTCTCTTGTTCTGTCATGAACACTCTCTTGTTCTTCTGCTTTCCGCCACGGGATCATGCAGCAAGAAGGCACCCACCAGATGTGGCTGCTTGATGCTGAACTTCTTAGCCTTTAGAACTGTGAGTCAAATAAATTTCAGTTCATTATAAATTACCTAGTCCATGGTATTCTGTGCAGCTCCCATCTTCAATAAAAGGTCATGAAAGATGATAACACAGGCAAGAAATGGGAAGGTGAGAAAAACTAGAAACCAACCTTTGAAGAGAAAAGCTGCCCACCCAACCTAATCACTGAGGCAATTTAAGGTGATGTTCTCTGAGAGTAATGTAATGTAGCCAGGAAGTTCCGTGCTTAATATATGAAGTTATTTATAACCAAATGGGGAGAGAAAGATCAAAGCTAATTAGGAAGAGGATGTTTAGACTCTAAGAAACTACTTTTTCAGAGCTCTGATGCCTCCCCCATCACAGTCTTTAGCTTTGAATAGGATACTGGTAGCTTCAGCTATACCTTATGGTAATGTTAAACTGCTGCAAGTTACTTATTCCTGCAGCCAGATCCCTCATCTACAAAATGGGGTAATGGTGCCTACATCATCAAGTTGTAAATGCTTATTAAGTTTTAGCTATGATTAGTATACTTTCACCCAAGGAAGGCAATATAACCTAATGGACATTTGGTTCAGATACAGATTCTAGTCCCGATCCTAGCCCCTAATAGCTGTGCAACTGTGGCTCAATTACTAACAGTTTCTTAGGCTGAAAATAGAATAACAGTGTCTACCTTCTAAGCTGTTGTGATAATTGAGATAATAGATATAAAAACTACTTATTTTGAGTCAGGTATTATACAATAATGTTAGCAATGATGATTAGTCAAGCCTATGAGGAAGTTTTCCATCTCAAGTTTTTATGATGTTTCTATGAGGGACTGATTTCATTGCTCTATTCTCAAAATTAGTCTCCTATTCCCCTTAGTGAGGAAGAAAAAAAACCTCCCCAAATTAAGTAGCATGAAACTAAAAAAGAGACCCAAAGGACCTATGATTTATAAGGCTTAGACTTTAAAACAATAACAATTCTCACCTTTTTGAACTGACTGAAGATGCATTGAAGATTGGATAGACAGTGGACTTAGGAGAAACTGGTAGGGAAAAAATTGTGATAATGTGTATTACTAAATAAAATCAAAGCTTTAATTTATAAGATTTCAAAGATTAGTAAGACAAAATACTACTTAAAATCAAGACTTAACAAAGAGGCAAAGGTAACTCTGTGGAGAAAAAATAGTCAACAAATGGTGCTGGACCATGTAAATAGACCAATTAAACGTCCATATACAAAAAAAAAAAAAAAATTACACCTATTCAAACCTTAGGTGAAATTAACTCAAAATGGATCACACATCTAAATGTAAAACTATGACCAGGCCTGGTGGCTCATGCCTGTAATCCCAACACTTTAGGAGGCTAAAAGTGGGCGGATAGCCTAAGGCCAGGAATTCAAGACCAGTCTGGGCGATTTAGTAAGACTGCATCTCTACAAAAAAATTAATAATAAAGTAAAAACATAAAACTATAAAACTTCTAAAAAATTAGGAAAAAAACTTCATGAACTTGAAATGTGGTGATAAGTTTTTTCATACAACACCAAAACCACAATACATTTTTTAAAAAATTGGACTTTATCAAAGTTAGATATTTTTCTCTACAAAAAAAATAAATAAATAAGAGAATGAAAAGACAAGCCACAGATTGAGGAGAGAAAATATCTGCAATCATATATCTGATCAAGAACTTATATCCAGAATATATAAAGAAATTTTATGGTATATTGATAGTTCAGTGACAAATGAGAATTACAACTGATACACCCAAAGACATAGATGAATCTTAAATGTATTACTAAGCAAAATAAGCCAGACCCCAAAGGATATATATGTGTAATTTTTTTCTATAGAAATAAAAAGCAAATTAATGGTTGCCGGGGGCTTGGGGAAAGAGTAATTAACAACAAAGTGTAGGCTTAGGGAAATTTTAGGGTGAAGTAACTGTTCTGTATGGTACTGTAATGGCTAATACGTAACTTTATACATTTGATAAATCCCACAGAACTGTAAAAATCACAAAGAATGAACTTCATTTCTTGATTTTTGCTGGAAAAAAAATGAACTTCAATGTACATCAAATTAGAAAAAAATATGTATAAATATCAACCAGGCTATTGAGGCATCCTAAGATGGAATGCAGACAGTAAGAAATGAATCTAACTATGTTAGACCCGTATAGCGTAACAACACTGAAAAAGGTAGTGGGAAAAAGAGAAGCTGTCCTACAACGTTTTGACCAGAAGTAAGATAAAGACTGCACTTAAAATTGCACTCTAGGCAATCCTAGAACTTTGGGAGGCAGAGGCAGGTGGCTCACCTGAGGTCAGGAGTTCAAGACCAGCCTGGCCAACATAGTAAAACCCTGTCTCTACTAAAAAACACAAAAAATTAGCTGGATGTGGTGGCACACGCCTGTAGTACCAGCTACTTGGGAGGCTGAGGCTGGGGAACTGCTTGAATCCAGGCGGTGGAGGTTGCAGTGAGTCAAGGTCGCGCCACTGCACTCAAAAAAAAAAAAAAAAAAAAAAAGAAAAGAAAAGAAAAGAAAAAAGCCTAGAATAAACCCTTGAGTGCAGGATTAGAGTTCAAGATATGCAAACAAAGAAACAAGGAAAAGACAGAAAATCTCACAGACCAGAGAAGGCTAAAGACACATAACAATTAAATGTAATATAGTGCCATGGATTGGATACTGGAACAGAAAGAAAATGTTAATAGAGTTAACAGCAATATACCACTATCAATATTTAGTGAACTCCAAATAAAGTCTAGTGTTTATGGCAGGGACAGTAGCTCACACCTGTAATCCCAGAACTCTGGGAGGCTGAAACAGGTTGGTCACTTGAGATCAGGAGTTTGAGACCAACCTGGCCAACATAGTGAAATTCTACTTTGGCAAAAATACAAAAATTAGCTGGGTGTGGTGGCAGACACCTGTAATCCCAGCTACTTGGAAGGCTGAGGCAGGAGAAATGCTTGAACCAGGGAGGTGGAGGCTGCAGTGCATTGTGATCATGCCATTGCACTCCAGCCTGGGCAACACAACGAAACTCCATCTATACCAACACCAGTTTATTTTGACAAAAGTATTATGGTAACATAAGATGTTAAGAATGGAGAAAACAGGGTAAGAGATACACTGCTATTCTCTGTACTTTAACTTTTCTGTAAATCTAGAATTACGGCAAAATAAACAGCCTATTAAAAGAAAAGACCAAAGTTAAAACAGCAATTAATTTGAGGAAAATAGTAAGTTGAGAGTGGGCTAAAAAAACAAACTTTAACTTCGAATTGGAAAATAATTAGAGCTCATCTTCTAGAAACAAGACTAAGGCAGGTGAGGGTCTGATGTGCTGTGGGTAAGTTGTTCAATGCAAGTCCATTTCCTCATCTATAAATGGGCATATCAGAACCTAGAGTAGTTGGGATAATTAAATGATGAACTATAGTTATTAATAAAATTTTGGTCGTTTTTATGTCACTTTCATTTCTGCCATATCCTTATATCATTTGTTATTTTTATTCACAATTTTTCTTTAAATTGACTTCAACAATGTACTAAAATTTATTTTAAAAGAAAAATTGGTAACTAGTGTTAAGTAGATGCCATAGTTTTTCTGTTATAGGTTCTATTTTATCAGTTGAGTACAATCTATGAAAACCTAACGCATACTACTTAGCAGCGCCTGATATATACATTCAGCACTCAGTAAATACTAGTTATTAACATCACAGCTCAGAATCATTAAAAAAAAAAAAAAAAAAAAAAAAGAATTAGTCATGATTATCAGAACAGGAATCTCCGAGGACAAAAAAAAGAGAATCATGGTGAATATATATCATTAGACCCTCTAAGTATTACTGTTTCAGATCATCTGTTAACTTTTTATTTTCTATGAGCTACAGCTTCTCACATGAGTCAGCAGGTCTAATCCAAGAATTTTAATTTATTTCCAAATTTGTAGACAGAGCCAAAGAGGTGCCATTATTAATAATCTGGTTGGTGGGGCCGGGCGCGGTGGCTCAAGCCTGTAATCCCAGCACTTTGGGATGCCGAGGCGGGTGGATCACGAGGTCAAAACATCGAGACCATCCTGGTCAACATGGTGAAACCCCGTCTCTACTAAAACTACAAAAAATTAGCTGGGCATGGTGGCACGTGCCTGTAATCCCAGCTACTCAGGAGGCTGAGGCAGGAGAATTGCCTGAACCCAGGAGGCAGAGGTTGCGGTGAGCTGAGATCACCCCATTGCACTCCAGCCTGGGTAACATGAGTGAAACTCCGTCTCCAAAAAAAAAAAAAAAAAAAAAAAAAAGAATCTGGTTGGTAAGTAAAATGCTAGTGAACCACTTTACGTATTCATATTTAGTAAGCTGTTTAATTGAACACTGACAGCATGAATTAGGAATGGGATTTCAGAACTAACAGGAATTTAAAAATTACCTTTTAACTCCTTAGAGATCTCTTCCTTGATCATACAGCTAATTAGCAGTAACCGTAGACAAAAATCTCCTGGTTTCTGATGCTTAATTTCAGTGTCATTTATATGACTTAGGAAGTTCAGCTAACAATTGGGCTTTGATCAAAAATGTACATAATAGTTTTAACTCCTTATTATTTTGGGTGATAGAGTAGGTATGATTTTATAATGAGAACACTCAACTCTAGAGAGCTTCAGTAATTTGGCCACAACCACAGACCAATTAAGCCTAATATTTTGTCTAAAATTTTAATCTAGGATCTCCTTGTTTCCTGCTTTTCAAAACGCAACGCACTGCTTTACTACAGAAAACAGTGTCATAGAGATAAACACAAAGATACTAACCACAGGCACAGTACTGAAGAAAGAAAAAGACCCAGAAAGTATTTTAAAGGAATTATATTATTGTATAACATATGTAATAAAGCATTATTTTAAGTAGCTAAATTCAAGCAAGTTTTCTCTTACTTGTCTTCTCACCAAGAGAATCCTCTGAAGGAAAAGACTTTTTATCAACTTCATATTCCTTTGAAGAAACACTGTCACCTGATGAGTCCTGAAAATAAACAGGAAAAAAAAAAGTAAATCTGTAATTTTAACTGTTTTCTATTGAATGAATCCCAGCAGATCTGTTTCTAAAACAAAATATTTGGTTTATTATGAATTACATTTCATGTGATTTTAAATCAATTTTCAAATGATTTTTACAAAAATTTCCCCTGTATTCACTAAGTGTACATCATCTTTTAAAAGCCAGAGTACAAATACTGTAATCTGTCATCCTCTCAAAAATGTTTACTTCCTGATAAAGATGGTAGAATGATTACAGACCATCACTTTCATAATGAAATGAACAATAAACATTAGTAAAAATGGCAAAAATTTCCCCAGCAGCCACCAAACTGGAAAGGGACCACTTTTTGCCACAAACTCTAAAACAAGCAGTTAAGGAAAGAATAACCTTCTGGACTCACTAGGGAGTAGCAGGAATGTGGAAAAAGCAAAGTAAAAAAAATCCTGACGGATTTCCCTCATATCAATTTGGGAATTACTAGGGAATATATAGTTTGGGGAAAAAACTCTTGTTTAAAGCAGAACTTCTACTCAAGACCATACTATTCCAGCAGAGGTGGGATAACCCATCCGTTTACACTTTTCAGGGCTCCATGAGCTGAGGAAAGGGTATCCTCATAAAAATCAGATTCACCTTTAGCCAGCAAAGATGATTCCTAGACATGGTTACTTTGCAAAATCCTGAAAGCACAGCCCAGTTCTACAAATTTAAGATGCACAAAAGCCCAGCTTCCCATATTACTGAAAACTAACTCTACCAATCCTGTAAAGTGAAACTAAGAAAATGAAAAGAAGAGGGTGTTACAGAGAATTCATCATGTCAGCATATCAAGGCTATACTAAATAGTAAGAATAATCATCAGGAGATGCATGGGGAAACTACAGACCCCTCCTTTGTTTTGCTGGATTGAGACAATGTTAGCTTGAGTTATGCCCAAATTGTCAAAAAAACTTTATTTTCATACAGTCAAATGTACAGGTATAAAGCAGTTTAATAAATGTTGATAAACCTTATTTTTGTAATCAAAATCCCCATCAAGACACAAAAGTGTTTTGTTGATATAAACAAAAAATTAGTAAAATTAGACTGTCATGGCTTAGCCAGCAAGAACATATCTCATTTAATATACTTGGCTATACTTGATAAATAGGAAAAAAATTAACCAAAAACACAGTGAGAAGTAAAAACTGAAATGCCTTACAAGGGCAGCAGGTAAGCAAAATTATCAAAACTAAACTGATCTAAATACATATATATACACGGACTTAGTGAGAGAAATGAAGAGCCCGTGTTTGTCAAACAGCATGATACTCAGCCTGATATTCAG
Source organism: Sapajus apella (assembly GCF_009761245.1). Lineage (NCBI taxonomy): Eukaryota > Metazoa > Chordata > Mammalia > Primates > Cebidae > Sapajus > Sapajus apella. The sequence continues at coordinate 497,804 of NW_022437090.1, read as the reverse complement.
CTGACTGTTGCCAGGTAGAAATGAAGGCTCAGCTTTCAATATTTCAGCAGACACCAGAAATGTTTTTCTTGTATTTAAAAAAGATTTTGGCTCTAATTTTTAAATTATGTAGGTCTAGCAAAACATTTATGGGTGAGATTTTGTTTCCTAGTCACCAATTTATAATCTTTGCCACTGAGGTTTGAAATTTAGGTGATTACCAGAGGTATGAACTGGGGTTGAATATCAGAGAAGCTAGTGAGGAGGACAATGATGAAAGTGGGTTAGGAAAGAAATGACTATAAGCCTATCATTTCTCCAGCTGCAAGGGTCATGATGAATATAAACAAGTCACTGTAGACATGCAAGCCCTGATTTGGGAGACCTTAAGGTTGCTTCAGTGGCTTTCTGCCCCCAGCTGCCCCACAAAACCCAACTTTTTTTTTTTCTGATGAAGGTTATAGACAGGAAATCAGCAACAGAAGTTCTAAACCAGCATGGTCCAATACGGTAGCCACCAGCTGCACACACCTACCGAGAACTTAAAATGCAGCTGGGATAGGTGCCATGGCTCACACCATAATCCCAGCAATTTGAGAGGGTGAGGCAGGTGAATTACTACATCCCAGTAGTTTGAGATCAGCCTGGCCAAAATGGTGAAACCCCGGTCTCCACAAAAAGTACAAAAATTAGCCGGGTGAGGTAGTGTCTACCTATAGTACCGGCTACTTGGGAGGCAGAGGTAGAAGGATCCCTTGAGCCCAGAATGTTAAAGCTATAGTGAGCAGGGTTTGTGCCTGGGTCACAAAGACCGACCCTGTCTCAATAAAAAATAAATAAATGAATAAACTACCTATAATAACACTATGCTATCTGGCTTTATAAAAGCAGTTCAGAAAATAAAATTTTATTCAACTATGACATTTATACCGGTTTTGTTATATAAACATTTTTAAAACAACATATTTAGCTTTCTTTACCTTTATTAATTTCTCTTGATTTTTACTGCTTGCATTCAGTAGCTCAATGTTCAATTTCTCTTCTAGGAACAAGCACTTTGGCACTTTCCTTGTCTCAAGTGTTTTTTTTTCACTGACAGTCTCTACATCACAATCTTCAATCAATTCTGATTTATTCTTTTGGGTGAGTCCCAGTGATGGCTCATTTTCCATGTACCATTTTCTAAGAGAGGATTTTTTTCTACTAACAAAAAATGCTGCTCCACCCTGGAGTGTAACTTGTGGTTTTATTTTTTGGCTTAGAACCCTAGGAGCATTGGGATTATTTTCAGCTGAATAACAATTATTCTCTTTCTCCACAACTGGCTTACAGACTACTCGATTTTGCTTGGAATTTTTAGGATTCCTTGATACAGGCTTGATGTGTCTATACCTTGGTTGATACTTAGCAGTTAAACTCTTCTGTGGCTTTTTGTTGTTCTTCTTGGGGCAGACTGGTTTTCCCTGCATTTTTTCTGTCACGATGGGAAAAGATTTATCTTCAACATTATTTTTTAGGTAAGTAGATCTACTCTGTTTTATCAGCTTCCTCTCCAATGGATTGAGGTACCACTTATTTTGGTTGTAAAAAGATACAGTGGACACAGCAGATTTAAATGGTGAGCCTTGATTTGCTGATGGCCGTCTATTTATTTCAGATGTTTTGAGTGCACTTAAAACAAAATGCCCTTGTTGAGAGGAATGCAGGTTTTCTTCATTTTTATCACTGTTTTGATAAAAAACAATGCTTTTTATTAGGTGATGGAAACAGATTTTCAGTTAAGAGCAAAAGGCTACAAAAAGAAACAAAGTCCATTGATAAGATTATTTTGCATCAAAATTTACATAAATTTACTAATAAGTAATAAGCTCCACTTACAGGTCATATTAAAGACAACACATGCCCCTCCCAACATATATACAATTTTCTATTAGTTTAACAGAATTCTCAAATTCTATCAAGTAAAACATTCAAATATCTTCCCAAAGAGCCCAATAATGTTCATGAAAACAAATACCACATACAAGGAAGCTCTGATAGACATATATATGCAAATGTGTTTTAATTTTTTTAAGACAGAGTCTCACTCCATCACTCGGGCTGGAGTGCAACAGTGTGGTTTCAGCTCACTGCAACCTCTGCCTCCCCAGGTTTAAGCGATTCTGTGACCCTCAGCCTCCCGAGAAGCTGGGACCACAGGCACATGACACCACACCCGGCTAATTTTTGTATTTTTAGTAGAGACGGGATTTCACTATGTAGGCCAGGCTGGTCTCAAATTCCCGACCTCATGATCCACCCACCTTTGCCTTCCAAAGTGCTGGGATTACTGGCGTGAGGCACCCCGCCCAGCTGCGTGTTTCAAAATCTAAATTATAGCTCATTTATTTTGCTCTATTGGCCACACGTCCCCTATAATAATTGTCTGTAATAAACTGACCCCTTGGGGCTTTTCCTGGGTGGAATAATATCCGAGTGCACAGACTTTCTAGAATTGTTTACAGACAAGCATCTACTGTATACAAAACACTGTACACTATTATAGGGGAATAAAAAGGAACAAGGTAATAACCAATCTGGTATACTTCCTAGTCACAGAAAATAGCTTTCTTCAATGTGCTGCTTCTGTCAAAAGAAAAAACTTCGATTCCCTTGAAAAGGACTAATTCATTATGAAAACTTAATGTATTTCCAAACTAGAATTCGAATATAGGTTATCACTGTAGTCACAAGAAGTAGGCTAGTGGAAGAACAAAAATTTTATAAAATAGAAAGAACAAGAGAGACAAAAAAGTGGATTTTTCTTTAAGAATTTCTATTCATAGGCTGAGATTCATTCACCTGTCACGGTTCAAAAAATCCTGCTTCCTCTTCCTTGGAGTCAGAGCTGCCATCTTCTTTATTGAATTCCTAAAAGAAGTGACAATTTTTACAACCAAATTCATCAAAGCATTAAACATCGCTTTATCAAAATTACACTTTGAAAGTCTGAAAATTATCCAGATGGGTGATGGTCTATACAGATCCAGGTGAAGCGTTTTTTTTTTAAAAAGCAACTTTCTCTAATAAAAATTTAAACCATGTTTTAAGAAGGGAGAGAGAAAACACTGGGCAAATAAGAACAGAAAATAAAAGTAGGGATCACATCTATGTGTCAAGCTGGAAAATCATCCCAGCATGGGGGAAATAGTTTGTACCCTCTTTCAGGGCAGGCTTTCCCCTTTAATGAGTCTAATTCACACCAAGTAAATCAACCCCGCTCTCCTCCCACCCCTCCCGGGCTGCACGCGCTTGTTCTCTGCCTCCATGGCACCCTGTGTTTCCCTACTAGTCCACTTAAGACATTTTTTTTCTTGTTTCCCCATCTCCACAGCCTGTGCGTCCGACGAAGGCAGAGACCGTTTGTAACTTTTCATCAGAGCCCACCAAGAAAAGCTCTGCCATTGTCCTAGCTGAGGAGCCGGGAGCAAGCCGTCTGCTTCCCATTTTATAAAAACCTCTTAAAGTCATGGGGCTGCTGAAAACAAATGCAAGGCTGCACGAGCAGACGGCTGTGTGGCTCGTCAGAGTTCATTTTCTTCCCCTTCCCTGGGATCAGGGAAACTCCCCCGAAAGCGGCACACAAGCCTTATTTCAAAGCTAACGATAAAAGAACACACGGAAAGGCCAGGGGCTGTGGGAATTCAGGTCGAGCTGCGCCTTAGGCAAGGACTCTTCTGGGCTAAGCCAGGAAAGGTAGGAGAGGAAAGCGTCCCGACCCTGAATCCCGTCAGGCCCAAAACAACAACAACAAACCGGAAACAAGGAAACGCCGGCGTTGGAAGATGGAACCGCGGCGCCTGTGAGCGCGGAGAACGCGTCAGTGGCTTCTTCGCGCTTGGGCCCGCGGACCTGCAGAGCGCGGAGCAAAAGCTCTTTTCCCTTGAGATTCGCTCCCGCGTTCCACAAGGTCTCCCGCCCGCCTCAGCCTTCCACAGCCTTGCCTCGGCCTACTCCAGCGGTTACATTACCCACGCCTCAGAGATGGGCGAGCTCTCGTCCGCTGAGCCAGCCGCTCTGTGAGCGTCTTCAAATTATCGCGCGCCAGGCTAGACGGAAGCCGCTGCGTTCCGATTGGCCACGGCTCAGCGCTTCCAGGGGCTGGCTCGATGATTGGTAGAGCACCAGCTCTTACCCCGCCCACCCTGGTGGCTGTTTCCAAGATTCTCGCGCCTTGGGGAGGTGAAAAGTTTTAAGGGAAACCACGCCTCCCACAATCCCCCACAACAACGCCGGGCTCCGTTCCCGGGGCCTTGTTTAGATGCATTCTGGGAATTGTAGTTCTCGACCCCGTTGAAGTCGAGGGACCTTCTGGGGTCACTTAGGGTAAGAAGTTTTTGTAGCCGGGCGCGGTGGCTCAAGCCTGTAATCCCAACACTTTGGGATGCCGAGGCGGGTGGATCACGAGGTCAAAACATCGAGACCATCCTGGTCAAAATGGTGAAACCCCGTCTCTACTAAAAATACAAAAAATTAGCTGGGCATGGTGGCGCGTGCCTGTAATCCCAGCTACTCAGGAGGCTGAGGCAGGAGAATTGCCTGAACCCAGGAGGCGGAGGTTGCGGTGAGCCGAGATCGCGCCATTGCACTCCAGGCTGGGTGACAAGAGCGAAACTCTGTCTCGAAAAAATAAAAAAAAAAGGATGTAGGTGATGGGGAGGAAGGCAGCAAATCACACTGCCACGTGTGTTCCTATGCAACAATTTTGCATGTTCTTCACATGTACCCCAAAACCTAAAATGCAATAAAATAAATAAATGGGAAAAAGAAAAAGAAGAAGTTTTTGTAAAAATGGCCTCTCCAAGATTATTGATGCACTTACTTTTCACATTTGAAGCTTGATTGTTAATTCACTTTTTTTTTTTATTAGTAACTTTAGGTTTCTATTCACTATTTTATTTTTCGAATTAAAATATAAATCAACACCTGCTGTGTGCCAGGCATTCTTGGATGCTTTACCTGTTTTGTTTCATTTACTCCTCACCACAATCTGTAAGGTATTAATATCTATTGACATTACCATTTTTACAAATAATACAACTGAGAGCCTCAAAACAATTACTGTTTATAGAACAGAGCTAAATTCGTACTTTGGAAAACCAGAAAGTTCCTAAAACAGTTATTGTTAGCTATTGTTATTTGTGTTACCAGCTCCTGGTACAGTGTCTCTGGCACATTTTTAGTTTCAAATAAATTTAGGGTTTTATTTTTTCAAATTTAATTTTCACAAATTTGTATGTCATTCTTTTTTTTTTTTTTTTTTTTTTTAAGACGGAGTTTCACTCATGTTACCCAGGCTGGAGTGCAATGGCGCGATCTCGGCTCACCGCAACCTCTGCCTCCTGGGTTCAGGCAATTCTCCTGCCTCAGCCTCCTGAGTAGCTGGGATTACAGGCACGCGCCACCATGCCCAGCTAATGTTTTGTATTTTTAGTAGAGACGGGGTTTCACCATGTTGACCAGGATGGTCTCGATCTCTTGACCTCGTGATCCACCCGCCTCGGCCTCCCAAAGTGCTGGGATTACAGGCTTGAGCCACCGCGCCCGGCCTGTATGTCATTCTTGAGCAGGGGCCATGTTAATGTTCTCTGTATCATTCCAATTTTAGTATATGTGCTGCCAAAGCGACTACCTAAATAAATTTCGTTGAGTGACACAATTTCACAGAATTCGATTTCATAGAATGAAGTCAGTGACAGTGATGTGTCAGTTTAAAAGGAAAAGGCTGAGGCAAAAATGTAGAGTTTGCTTGAGTTAAAGTGGGGACAACTGCCCAGAAGATTTCCACCCCTCCCCGCCTCGGATAAGAGCTCTTTCCCGGCCGGGCGCGGTGGCTTACGCCTATAGTCCCAGCACTTTGGGAGGCGGAGGTGGGCGGATCACCTGAGGTTTGGAGATCGAGACCAGCCTGGCCAACATGGAGAAACCACATCTCTTTAAAAAAAAAAAAAGACCTCTGTCCGGCCTTTGCTACAAGCAGGGTTTTTAAAGACGAAAAGGGGAAAGGAAGTGAAGCTGATACAAAACTGTCAAGTATTCTCATTGATTTATAGGAACTACATGGATCAGTGATTGGCTAGACATTGTTAAGCTATAGGGTGTGGGTCATAGTGTCTTGTGTGGCACTGTTTAGTAGATAACTACCTGTGGCAAAAGCAAGTAGTTTCAGGAGATGAATACATAGCTCAAGGGGGAAGTGGAACGTGATGGGGTCTCATTTTAATGCCTCTCAAGACCTGGTAATTTAAAGGGACTTACATTCCTCAGATAAAAGTGCTTTCTCAAGAGAAATAATCAGGGCAAAGCCAAGTGCTGTAGGAGCTTTACATGAGTATGATTATTCCCACTTCACAGCAGGAGAACCTCTGAGGTGCAGAGGTTTGGGATGGCAGGCCTTCAATTTAAGCCAGAACAAAGTCCAGTCCCCAAGAGGCATACTGTCCTGGTGAGTATCAGGAACAAGCTTGAGTGCTGTGTTCTAAACTCTTGGTCCCCATTAACTTATTTAACTCTAAAAAAAAAAATCCCGTGAGTTAGCTGCTCTAGTGTCACCTTCATTTCACTGCTAAGGAAAGTGAAGCGCAGAAAGGATAACCAATGTGCCCAAGATGCCCAGCGTCTTTCCCTCAGCCCACAAATCGCGGAACCAGACTCCTTGCCAATACCCTTCGCCTCGCCGGGATTAACGGTGGCGCCCACGACCGGGGTTGTGACGCCACCCGACGTCCTCCGGAAGTGCACAGAGGAGTTCCGGGGACCAGGCGACCGCCGCGCCACTGGTGTCCTGAGCTTCCGGAGTTGAGCGCTGCCGCTCCGCGGTGGGGTCGCCGCACGGCCGCCGAGATCATGGTGTTCTACTTCAGCAGCAGCAGCGGTGAGTGGGCGCCGCGTCCTCCCCGGACCCTGCTGGACAGCGGGCTCCGATGCCGGGATCCCCAGCCCGCCGCTGCGCCTGAACCTCGCCCCAAAACGCCTCCTCGATGCCAGTGCCTCTTCCCGCGGCCGCTCGGTCCCTCAGCGCGTCTGTCCCTCTCACGTCCCCTCGTCACGGCGTGGGGGGCGCGGAGGGGCGATGCCACTGCTATGTTTGTGTCCGGGAGTTCTCGTCCCCCAGCCGGAAGGACGTCCTGTCACTCCCTGGAATTGGGCAGAGCCTGTGGGCTTCTCCACACACCTTATCCCCAGTCTTCTTCCCACCTCCCATCTGCGGCTTTTATTCCGGCTGCACCCTGGCAATTATCCCCCGTGAGGAAGGGGACACCCGCTAGCAACTTTTGCTTAAGAGAAGTGCGCCTTACCCTTTCAGGAAGGGGTTGTAGGGTCTGGGACGCAAAAGAAAGCAATAAAAAGACCCTGGAATGTCACACAGCCACTTCCTGGGCAGTTGATGTCCCAGATCTCGAAAGTGACCTGTGATAATGCTTCTGACTTAATCTTTGGCAAATAAGGAAAGGGTGCCTTTCGTTCCCAGGAACTGCGGTGTCCCGACTTGGCTTTATTCTGTTCCTGTTATTCCCCTTTCCTAAAATGAACCCTCAGCTGATTCCCTTAAGACAGTTTTGGCCCATCTTTTCCAAGATGCCTTTCCTGATCTGAGCTCCCACCCCAAGAGTGCTTAGCTATTCCTTTTCTGGGACCCACTTAACGTTCCAAGTATGCCTTTGGCATTGCACTTATCACGTGGTATTAAATGGTGTCTGCTTGAGCCAGAGTGTAAGCCCCTTGAGGGCGTGGACAGGATCTATTTACAGTACTCCCTACTTGTCCTGGGTTTCACTCTCTGTGGTCATATCATAACAAGAAGAAAAAGGATGAGTACCGTACAGTAAGATTTTGAGAGAGCGCACGAGAGAGAGCAGATTCACGTACCTTTTACATTATATTGTTATAATTGTTCCATTTTATTATTAGTTGTCAATAATCTCTTACTCCACCGAACTGATACATTATCATAGGTATATAGGAAAAACTAGTAGTCATGCATCCCTCAATGACAAGAATACGTTCTAAGAAATGCTTCATTAGGCGGTTTCATCGTTGTAGCAACATCCTAGAGTATCCTTAAACCCATGGTCCGGCCTACTGCAAACGTAGGCTGTGCGGTATACCGTGTTGCTCCTAGGCTACAAATCTGTCCAGCACGTTGCTGTATTGAATGCCGTAGGCAATTGTAATGCAATAGTATTTGCTTATTTAAATGGGTCTCAACATAGAACAAGTAATGAGTTGCACCACAGTGTTATGATGGCTACGAGGCCATCAGGAGAAAGTGATCGAAAATTTTCATCTCCGTTATAATGTAATGGGACCGCCATAGTATGCGTGGTTTGTTGTTGACCAAAGCATCATTACGTGCAAGTACCTTTATATATGGAATTCAGTACTGTCCTTGGTATCAAGCATCTACTGGAGATCTTGGAAGGCAACCCCCCCAGATAAGGGGGGGGCTACTGTACTTGTTTCCCTAATGACTGGCTAATAGTTCTCAATATATGCTTGTTGAATAAATGAATGTCATTTTTTGACTTACTCACAGTGCTTTCTATTCTATTGCTACTCTGTATGCTTGCTTGTTAAAGGTGAGGTTTGCTGGAGTGCTATGGTGCAATCTTGGCTCACTCCAACCTCCACCTCCCCGGTTCAAGCGATTCTCCTTCCTTAGCCTCCCAAGTAGCTGGAATTACAGGTATGCGCTACCATGCCTGGCTAATTTTGTATTTTTTTTTAGTAGCAACAGGGTTTCTCCATGTTGGTCAGGCTGGTCTCGAACTCCTGACCTCAGGTGATCTGCCTGCCTTGGCATTCCATAGTGCTGGAATCACAGGTGTGACCCATTGAGCCCAGGCTAAAGGTGAGATTTAGTTTAGTTTATTTATTTATTTTTGAGACAGAGTCTTCCTTTGTTGCCCAGGCTGCAGTGCAGTGGTACGATCTTGGCTCACTGCAACCTCCGCCTCCTGGGTTCAAGTGATTGTTGTGCTTCAGCTGGGATTACAGGTGCCAGCCAACATGCCTGGCTGATTTTTTATTTTTAGTAAAGACAAGGTTTCATTATGTTGCCCAGGCTGGTCTTGAACTCCTAAGCTTAAGTGATCTGCCCACCTTGACCTCCCAAAGCGCTGGAATTACAATAGGTGAGGGGTGTGTGTGTGTGTGTGTGTGTTGTGTGTGTTGTGTGTGTGTTTTGAGATGAAATCTCTCTGTCATCCAAGCTAGAGTACAGTGGTGTGATCTCAGCTCACTGCATTTTCTACCTCCTGGGTTCAAGCAGTTCTCCTGCCTCAATCTCCCAAGTAGCTGGGATTACAGGCACATGCCACCATGCCCAGCTAATTTTTGTATTTTGTTAGTAGAGACTGGCTTTCACCATGTTGGGCAGACTGGTCTCGAACCCCTGACCTCAAGTGATCTGCCTGCTTTGGCCTCCCAAAGTGCTGGGATTAAAGACATGAATCACCACGCCCAGCCAAAAGGTGAGATTTAAGTGAAACTAGTTCCACATTGTCTGTGTAGGTTTGAATAAGGTGATACTTTCTCTTTAGAAATAAAAAGATTGAGGCCCAGGGACGTTGTAACTCACAGACCACAGTCTTACTCCTTTGTCACACTGATATTTCCTTATTTTTCTCAGTAGTTCAGGCTTCCACAGCGTGCGCCATAAGCTATTTCTCCGCCTCTGTACCTGTGGTTTGTTTTACCCATATTATTAAAATAATTAGAAACAAAATTCAAAACCCAACTTCAAAATCAGTGACTCTAACCCCTGAATGTGGTAGAGAGCCCATTAGAATTTGCAACACACCTGGAATATGTATAATATTGGCTGAATAAAACTGTGAAAAATAAAACTTTGGTAAACAAGGGAACTTTGTTATGGGGTTTTGTTTTGTTTTCTTTCTTTCTTTCTTTTTTTTAACTCTTAAAGAAGGCAAAAGTATAGGACTGGACTGAGGATCCCATTGAGCGGTAACCCTGAGAAAGCAGGAAAGTAGTCAAGCAGTCATTGGTAGCGATGGTAGACTTTTCCTTTTGGGGCCAGATAGTAAATATTTTAGGCTTTGTGAGTCACCTACAACCTGTGTAGCTTATTATTTGTTTTGCTTTTTTTTTCAACCCTTTGAAAACGTAAAAAGCATTCTTAGCTCAAGGGCTGTCTGAAAACATGTGGTAGGCTGGATTTGGATCATGGGCCGTGGGGTGCCAACCCCTAATCTAAGCATTGTCTCTTGTTTTTCACATGAAACAATTTTGTTGATGATGAAGTTACTAATTGTTTTTTATTTTTATTTTATCTTAGTGAATTCATCTGTCTACACTATTTACATGGGAAAGGACAAATATGAAAGTAAGTTGTCAAAAGCATTTGGTTTTGAAATTTTCAGCAGGTAAGTGTTGTCACTCACTCACCACCTTCCATGTCCTTACCCAGTTTGTTGGTTCTGAGTTTTTACCTACTTTGATAAACTAGCTTTTGAGAAACAAAACAAGCTCACCCAGTAAAAGGAACTCCAAAGGATTAACTTTCCTAGAATGTCATTATATCAAATAGTATTTGAACTAACTGGCTCATCTGTTGCTGATTAGAAACTTTATAACAAGTATTTTGTTGTTATTTGATTTACGGTAATATAAATCAGAGATTAACCTTTGCTAATTTACTTCAAATGAAAAAAAAAATCCTCTGTGGTTTGAACTTTGAAGAGATCATTTCCATCTTTTTTTCTTTTTTGAGAGGGAATCTCTCTCTGTTGCCCAGGCTGGAGTGCAGTGGTGCCATCTCTGCTCACTGCAGCCTCCGCCTCCTGTGTTCAAGTGATTCTCTCACCTCAGCCTCCCGAGTAGCTGGAACTACAGGCACGTGCCACCACACCTGACTAATTTTTGTATTTTTACTATAGATGGAGTTTTGCCATGTTGGCCAGGCTGGTCTTAATCTCCTGACCTCAGGTGATCCACGCACCTCAGCCTCCCAAAGTGCTGGGATTATAGGCGTGAGCCACGGCGCCCCCGCGCCCCCCATCTATGTTTTACAACCATTTTTAAATGGTTAAATTAGTGAAAACATATCTAGTGGGGTTTTTGAGGCTGAAGATGCTCTTTGTGAGTTAAGTTACTAGTTTTTTTCAAGCCTCGTTGATCACTCTTCTTAGTATGAAGTATGTTATATTTTGATGTACACATTCGTATTGCTAAAACAAAAACCTGCAGAAATTACTCATACTTCTTGCTAGTCCCTCTTTTTACTGTTTCTGTTTTATTTCATTTTTGAAAGCCAGTCTCAATCTGCTACATACGTTTTTTGGCCCACTGATAAATTTGAACTAAAGTTTAAAAAAAGAAGAGTACTTTTTCATGATAATAAAATTATGACATTAACTTAGAGTGTTACTTAATGGTGAAGCAGTCTGCAACATAGTAATACTTGAGTTTTATATTTTTCCTAACCCATAAATCATCATAAGTAAGATTGATTGTTAAAGCATTTTTCTTATGTAGCTGAGGAGGTGCTGCTCTCTCCCTATGTTATGTTGAACAGTAAGGCGGAGTAGCAGGAGTCATGGTTATCTACAGTCAATACAAATCCAAATCTTTTTCTTTGTACCATATCAAGAGTGGGACCCTGAGACTTAGATCACTGAGAAGCACTAGCAGAGCTGCCACATATGATTGTGCAGGCTTGGACTGTGCAGCTCGGGGAGGGCGTGTGAAGAGCTGCCTCGATTCTGGCTCACACGGATGGGTTAGCAGTGGTGCCAACCTCAGGCAGCTGTGCCAGTGACATTCCCACTCTGTCTCTTGTCCTTCTCTGTTCATTTACTGTTTACTGGGGGCTTCTCTGTGTGGGACCATGTTCCAGCTTGTGTGAGGTGTCCCAGGAGGAAGATTTAGTTTGAGCTTTCACAGCCTTCACGTGGACTCACACACAGAAATAAGTATGGCTCAATTTTGTTGTGAACCTACTCTAAAAAGTAAAGTCTATTTTTTAAAATTACACAGAAAATGAAGTAAAATGAATATGAAGCAATGAGTAATGTGAATAGTAAATGCTGTCGAAGTAGACAGATCAGAGATAGTAAATGTGATTGAAAGCTGAGAAGGCTTTGTGGAGGAGTGGGTTAGGATGCACTAGATTGTGGAATCCTTTAAATGTCTGTCGTAGGAATACATAGATACAAATCTAGATATAGAATCTATGTCACAAATGTAAATTTAGATGATATTTTTAGAGCCCTCTAGAGTGGCATTTTGCTGTCACTAAAACTTATGTAGAAAGAAATGTAAGAGGCCAGGCATGGTGGCCTGTAATCCTAGCACTTGACAGGCTGAGGCGGGAAGATCACTTGAGCCCAGGAGTTCGAGACCTGCCTGAGCAACATAGGGAGACCCTGTCTCTGCAAGAAACAATAATAAAAGAAAATATTAGCTGGGCGTAGTGGCACACACATGTGGTCCTAGATACTCAAGAGGGTGAGGCAGGAAGATCGCTTGAGCCTGGGAGGTAGGCTGCAGTGAGCCGTGATCATGCCACTGCATTCCAGCTTGAGTGACAGAGCAAGAGCCTGTTGTCTGAAATAAATGAATGAATGTCTGTTACGTACGTATGGAACACTTTTTCCCTAGGAACCCTTAGAGTCATTTGGACGTATCAACTTTTCCTAGGCTGTCTTGTAAGAATGGACGTTTCTTTTCTAAATCACCCCATTGTCTGGCATTCCTAGCACATTGCACTTATTTCTAATAGCCTTGATGATTTCTGACCAAGAACTCGATGGAACCATCAATTTAAATGGAATGATTTATTTTCACTGAAAAGCTTTCAGGTCTGTTCTTTTTGTCAGCCAACAGGTGTCATCAGAGAGCCAAACTTTGCCAAACTTTGAGGGAAAGAGATTTTTAAATTTCCCTTTCCTTTTTCTGGTTACCTTTTTGCTATTTGCTCAGTCCTGCTTAAACATTCGAAAGCCTTTCAGAAAACTGATGGTGGCTACAGTTGCTAAGAATGCCCTCACCCAAGATGTGTCTTCCTGTTGCTTTTCCTTTTCTGGACAGTAAATACCCTATTCAAATTATATAGATCATACTTTCTTGGGTACATTTTAAATCATCACATATGAATTGTTTACTTTTTTTTTTTGAGAGAGAGAGTCTCACCCTGTCACCCAGACTGGAGTGCAATGGTGCAATTTCAGCTCACTGCAACCTCCACCTCCTGGATTGAAGGAATTCTCCCACCTCAGCCTCCTGAGTAGATAGGGCTACTGGTGCGTGCTTCCATGGCCGGCTAATTTTTGTAATTTTAGTGGAGACGGATGGGGTTTTGCCATGTTGTCCAGGCTGGTCTCAAACTCCTGACCTCAGGTGATCCACTCACCTCAGCCTCCCAGAGTGGTGGGATTACAGGTGTGAGCCACTGTGCCCAGCCTCATTTACAATTTTTAAATTGGCATTTTATACTTAAATACTTATGTATTAAATAGAATTATTACTAATTATCAATATGGCTATAAGAAATACTATTGGTATAACCTTTCTGTGGTAATATATATTAGCCTTAAAAAAATGTGCATTCCCTTTGAGTTAACACTTTAGCTTTTAGAAATATACCTTAAGGAAATAATCAGAAATATGGACAACTTATTTAATAAAATTTATTGAAGCATTTATAATTAGAAACACCCAAGGGCCAACAATATAAAAATGTATTCATATGATACAATTAGGTAGTCACTGTTTCCAAAGAACTTTCTTAATTTTTATTTTCATCTAACAAATATAGTTTAAAAAGTCAAGTAGTAAGAGAATGCTTAGAATTAAAAATCAGATTCTTCTTAATATCCATGTTCCACCCCACCTCTACCTCCCCAGACAATTACTTTCCACCCTGTTAGCTGTTTCTTCTGGTATTTTATTTCCATATGTGATGGAATTTTAGATGATTTAAATTTCTTTTTATACTTCTGATGTTCATTTTGCTTGAATTTTCTATAATTTTATAACCAAGTTATTTTTTCTTAAAGAAGTAAAATATATATTGTTTTAAAGTTTCAGCAAGATAATTTTAATATTTAAGTATTAAGTGAATTGATCTTCTAAAACATCTAATGATTCAGCTGCTTTGTTTTGTCAGTGTTAGTTTTATTATCTTCATATAGAAATAACATCTTTGAGCTTTAGATTAGAAGCATTATATAAATATAAAAATTATAAAGTTTGTATTGTTCAATTGTGAAAATTATTTTTATTTTTCTGTATTTTCAAGCATCAAGGCCTCTGAATTACTATTTTTCATTGAGGCGAGATAAATTTGTGGGAGAAGCTGACATTTCTCCCATTCTTAACTTATAAACCCTGGGGTACCTTCATTTGATAATTTTTCTTTCTTTGTTTTCTTGTATCTCATTGCAGATGAAGATCTGATCAAGCATGGCTGGCCTGAAGATATCTGGTAAGTAACAGTTTTGGTTCTGCCCTTTGTGGATCATCATTTCCTTTCTTAGACTTGGCCGAGCACCCAACTCCTGTGATTAAACTGGAATCGTGCTTTGTATTGTGGTTTATGGGTCTTCAGGAGTAAACAGCTGACTGCCAGTTCCCTTCATTTCTAGTTACTTTGCAAGTTGCAAATTATGTTTTTGGGTTTGATCTCAGGCTTGAGAGCAAAGGCCTCTAGGACACAAGCCTTATTTTCTCTCCTTTCATCTCAACGCCATAGTAAGTTACTGACATGACACCTCACTTAAATTCAGGCCACTGCTGTTGAGGAAAAATGAAGACTTCATAAGAAGCAATGAAGAAATTAGATACAAGCATCCATGCAGATGGAACAGATGCAGGTTCTGACCGGTCCAGCTTTAAAGGAAACATACTTGTTCCTCTTTGTCTTCTAAACTCCCTGATGAGTTTAGCTCTGACTTGATCAGACCCCAGTGCCTTCTTTCTAAAACAATTTCTGGGAACTGTTTTAAATAATAACATATACTTTCTTAGTCTCCCTTTGAGATAATTTCTTTTGCTCACAAAACCCAGTCCAAAAACAACAACAACAACAACAACACCACAAACAAAAATACTTCATTTAAGCTGAATTCTTTTCTTTGTCTTAGAACATCATATAGACTTCTGCCATTCAGACCTGGGACCTTTTAGGAATACATGGACTTCTGTCTTATAACACTCCCACACCCAGTTCACTTTCTTTTCTTTATCTTCAGTTTCCACCACTGACTCTGACCCTAGTAATGTCTCTCCTGGAGCACAGTCCTGCCTATGGAGTGGGAAATCATGTTCCTGACTCCTCATACGTCCTACCAAATGCTATCCCTGAAGAGAAAGGCACCTGGATTCCATTCACATTATTATGATAGTGATAGTGAACACCTATCAAGCGCTTAACTATATACCAAATACTACTAAATATTTACGTCCATTAATACATTCAATTTCACAACAACCCTGTGAAATAAGTATTAATATTATGCCCATCTTCCAGATGAGCAAATTAAGGTGAAGAGAAACTGAATGGGTCTGCTCTGTCTGCCACTGGCTCCAGCTCTGGTTCTAAGTCACTGCTTCTCTCTTCCTCCAGGCTGCTACTCTTTTGGCTCCAACTTCCTTCTTCTCCCAGGCTGTTGCTGCTGCTCTCTCTGGACTTTTCTCCAAATGTGGACATAGACCCTTCACTTAATTCCCTCCAGTGACAGAGTTGAGGCTACTGCTTTTTATAAGAGTTAATTGAATTTTCAATAAAATATACAACATTGAGCATTCAGTGGAGGAAATACTGCACAGAGAGCAACTCAAGCTACCCTTAAATGTGGCTATCCTCAGAATCCCCAGGCATATCTGCAGGAGCTCTCTAAAGGGCCACCTCTGTTGCTGCAGCGTACCCCATTATGAAGGGGCTAGTTCATAACCCCAGTGGAAATAATCTCCTGCCTGTCCAACCTCTTTGAAGTCCACACCCAGGAACCAAGAAGAGCTAAGAACAAAGGAATTTCTTTTCTTTTCTTTTTCTTTTTTTTTATTGAGATGGAGTTTTGCTCTTGTTGCCCAGGCTGGAGTACAATGGCATAATCTCAGCTCATTGCAACCTCCACCTCCCAGGTTCAAGTGATTCTCCTGCCTCAGCCTCCTGAGTAGCCGGGACTAGAGGCGCACACCACCATGCCCCACTAATTTTTTTTGTATTTTTAATAGAGATGGGGTTTCATCATGTCAGCCAGGCTGGTATCAAACTCCTGGACCTCAAGTGATCCGCCCACCTTGATCTCCTAAAGTGTTGGTATTACAGGCGTGAGCCACTATGCCCAGCCCGAAATTTATCTTTAAATGAAGGAAAATAAAAAATAGTGTGCATTTACTGTGTCCAGACCTCCTAATGATTAGATTTCCACAGACTCCACTTTAAGTAGTTGGACAGCCCAGCTCCAGGGCCCTGAATCTGTATCCTCAGACAGTTGATGCTCATTTAGTGAAGTTTCTGGTCTCTGTGTTCAGAAAAGGGTAACAGGGATTCAGCAGGGTGAGGAAGGTAACAAGGACAAGAGGAAACTATGGCTATAATTTAAGCGTCGAGCAAATATTTAGAAAAGTTTGAGAAGTTGTTTCTTTTTAAAGGAAACTTGCTCAAGATAGTTTGTTTATAGAGCCGGGTTTTTATTTTTTCTCTTATGCTTTCATCCATTGCCCCCTGCCCTTTATAGAGGTGTATCTATCATGTACAAACCTGAAATTGGTGTATATTGGTAAAGTTGGTGTATTTTGGCAGTGATATTCCTGTGTGTGTTTTGGTTCTTTCTCCACTTATGTATGAATATCATTGAATATATATTGAATTATTTGGGTATTTCTTTTGACAAAATTCTCTATCAGAGACCTTTAAGAAAAATCAGAATACAATCTACTGTAGGTACATAGGGAAGGAGATGTTGTAAATAGAGAACTGGCTTAAAGCAAATAAAAGTTGGAGAGCGAGAGGTAACTTCTCAGTTAACTTGGGTACTAGTGCGATATTTTCCTAAGATTCTGAAAGAGGATAATGAGATATGTAATTTTTAGATTTGCAAAAAGCACAGGTTTTTCTGGCTAGAAAATACCCAGCTGAAGGTGATAGCATGACTCTCTCACATGGGAATGCAAATGAGTAAGGGAACCATTTGGAGAAATATAAATCAAATAAGATGCTACGTTCATTTCTGGTTATCAGTAATGATTAAGAGTAAAACCTAGAGTCATCATAGACTGTGTGCCAAAAGACCCTCAACTTTTTTGTATGCACAGTGAATAGCAAGATGACTAACCCCTTTAAAGACGGCACTTTTATTTAGAATCATACAGTCTACACTTGTACTAGGTGTGACTGACCATTTTTACCTCTATAACATTCATTAGTGCTTAAGAAAATGGCTAGAGAAACATATAAGGGGATATAATGGTGCCTCTTGAGGATTTTCTGAATACTCTTCAGTCTGGAAAGGACCAAGGGACCAAGGAAGCAGTATGACTATTGCATTAGTCTGTTCTTGCATTGTTGTAAAGAAATACCTGAGACTGGTTAATTTGTAAAGAGGTTTAATTGGCTCATGGTTTGGCAGGCTGTACAGGAAGCATGGTGGTGCCTGTTTCTGGGAGGCCTCAGGGAACTTTCAATCATGGTGGAAGGCAAAGTAGGAGCAAGGCGTCGCACATGGCAGGAGCAGGGTGTGGGGCTACACTTTTAAACAACCATCTCTCGTGAGCACTCTATCACAAGAACAGCACCAAGGGGATAGTGCTAAACCATTCATGAAGGATCCACCCCCATGATTCAGTCACCTCCCACCAGGCCCCACTTCAAAGATTGGGAATTACAATTCAGCCTGAGATTTGGTGGGAATGCAAATCCAAACCATATCAACCAAAGTTAACGAATCATGAAGTGACAATCGTGTTACCTTGTTTGTTGTGTGATGCTGGGATTCTGAGGGGTCATCTCCAGGTATTTGAAAGAGAAAGTCAAGTTCATTGGCGAATTGAAAACGTGAAAATCTCATATCCTGAATGTTGCATAGATTTTAAAAGGTCTAATTAAATTGATAGATGATAGAGTCATAATAAAGGGTAAATTTAAGGGGTGGGAACATTCTGAATGTTTTTAGGACAATGTCAATAAAGGGCAATGCTCACCCAGGAGACGTATATTACTGTCACTGTCAGAACATAGGGCTGATGAACTGTTGGGCTGGTGACTTATCGGGTTACGTTATTGAATTGTAACCCATTTAATAATGTGTTCTGCTTAGCATCTTTAGGCCTCACCTAACTCTTTCAGCTCTCTCCTTGACATTCTCTTTGGATTGTTTTGCTGTCACTGGAAATTTGGGATGTCGCAAATAAAACTGTCATCTTTTTCTCCCAAACTGTGGTTCTGCTCATGTCCCAGGCTTGCAGCATTGGAGACTCACTGACTTCTTCCATTGCCACTCTTTCCACCTGAAGTTCCTTTCTATGGTTTTGCTCTAAGTCCTCTGCTTCAGGGAACTTTTAATCATGGCAGGGGCCAGCCACATGTCACCGTTTCCTTTTTTATCATGAAGCCTTTGGTCACTGATAGTTCTTTTTAAATCTTGAAAAATCACCCTTCTCAGCACAGTAAATATTTAGTATCTCTACTTCTCTTGGCATTTACTCACTTACAGCTGCGTTACTCAGTAGTTCTCGTACCTCTTCATGGTGATGGGGAACACTTTGGAGGTGGTGACTGTGCTTTATACTCCTCATGATGCTTCATACATGGCAGGCACGGAGTGAAGCCCTTTTAGACTGGAATGCTTTAAATGGCTTGTGCCCTGAGGAGATGATTGTCTTGTGCTTCTTGCTAAAAGCAGTTTTCATTCTTTATAGGTTTCATGTGGACAAACTCTCTTCGGCTCATGTATACCTTCGATTACATAAGGTAACTGAATTTAAATATGGATTCTTGACATTTCTCCAGATGATGCATCATATCTTGTTCTTTATCTTTTACAATTAAATTGTTTAAAGTAATAAGTCTGGATGCAAATCTAAAAGTTAACGAATGAAGACATGCCTTCCCTCTGACCCAGAAAATCACTATGGAACATTCTAGGTGATTTTTGAGATTAGTGTACATATTTCCCAGCTAGACGCACTGCTTGGTCCTACACTTCAGGTATGTCGTCTGTCACCTCTGCTTTCCTTCCCTTTCGATTCGGTTGATACTGCCAGATTTTCTGTCTCCTCCAGTGGATATTATGTGTGGCTCATATGATTCTCCTGCCTCAGTGAAGGCTATGTGTTTCCAGTTATGGACTTCTTTAGGAAGTTTAAAAGAACATACTAGTAATAAAAGAAAAAAGATGTAATGGCCCCTAGTAATACAGTACCACTATTTTTTCAATCTGTCTCCATTTGTATGTGTTATATAGTTGAATCATAGGGTATATATGCTTGTGAGTGTACTGCTTTCTTTTTGATAATCTTTTAACTTTGGAAAAATGTTAGATTTACAGAAAAGTGGCAGAAGTCATACAGAGTTCTCATCCACCCTTCACCTTGTTTCTCCCATCATTCACATGTTACATTACTATGGTAGATTTGTCAAGATGAAGAAACTAACCTTGGCACCTTGCTGTCGCTTGAACTCTGGACTTCATTTGGATTCACCAGTTTTCTATTAATGCCCTCTTTTTCTTCTAGCATTCTAGAGTACCATATTACATTGAGCTCTGTCTGCCTAGTCTCCTCTAGTCTGTGACAATTTCTCATTCTTTCTCAGTTTTTTATGACCTTGACAGTTTGAGAAGTACTGATCAGGTGTTTTGTAGAATATTGCTCAGTTTGCATTTATCTGACTTTTTCTCACGACTAGACGGGTTATGGGTTTAGGGGGAAGAATATCACGGAGGCGAAGTGCCTCTCTCATCACAGCATAGTGGGCACAGGCATTACCATGACTTCTCATTGATGATGTGAGCCTCAACTCCCTGGCCAGGGGAGTGTTTGGGGGTTTCTCCACTGTAAGGTTGCTTTTCTCCCCCTTTCCATACTCTTATTTGGAAGCAAGTCACTAAATCCAGCCCATACTCAAGTGGGTGGAGGATGGAATTAAGCACGACTTCCTGGTGAGGGGAGTGTCTATATACATTATTTGGAATTCTGGAAGGAATATTTTGTCTCTTTTCCCCTATTTATTTATTCAGTCATTTATTTGCATCAGCCTAGATTCCTGAGTTTGTTTTATCCTTTGAGGATGTTCTGGAACCGGGTTATTTTACTGATGTCATTGCAGCTTCAGCTGGAGCTCTTTCAGCTGGCTGCCCTGTCTTCTGACGTTCTTGGAGCAGCACATCCTTACTTTCTGGCACTACAGAGAGCTCCAGGCTCGTCTTGTATTTTTCCTGTCCCAGCTCTAGAATCGGGCATTTCACCAAGGAACACTGGTTCCCTTCATTGGTAATGGTGTTTCAAAATCAAGATCTAGACAGATCCTTTTGTAGTTTATGAGTGTGATGATTGGCTGTTCATGTTCATGTGTGAGATGTGCCACCCTTGAACCTTGTCACGTGTGACGTGAAAAGATGTAAAAAGATCTGGGCTCTGGGTATGCCTGTTACCACTGGAGTGTCATTGCTTTTCGGCCCTCTCAGCTTACAGAGAAGGAAAGAGATGTATGTATGCTAACCCATGTATATGCACACAGCTGTAATTGTTTGTGTCTCTCCATCTGTATTTATATTAAGCTAAATATGAGCTCATAGGGATGGCTCTGTCATCCATTGCTACAGGTTGTCTTTTTGCCTTAAACCATTTCTACTCAAAACACTGTTTTCCATGCTAACACTCTGGGAGGCTCAGGCAGGAGGAATGCTTGAGCCTACAAGTTCAGGACCAGCCTGGGCAACATAGGGAGACCCTGTCTCTATTAAAAAAAAAAAAAGTGGCTGGTTGTGGGATGCCCACCTGTGGTCCCAGCTACTCGGGAGGCTGAGGTAGGAGGCTTGCTTGAGCCCAGGAGACTGAGGCTTTAGTGAGCCATGATCACACCACTGTACTCCAGCCTGGGCAACAGAGCAAGACTCTGTCTCAAGAACAACAAAACAACAACAAAAACACATCTTTTTTCAAAGTTAGCTGTAAGCTACTTTTTCCCCCACCCCTTTCAGTGATGAGATGTCCTATGTTTGTAATACAGTTAAATTCTTTTGTTCACATTCCATCTTGACATCCCCTGGTTGATTGGATTACTTTTTTTTTTTTTTTGAGACAGAGTCTTGCTCTTTCGCCAGGTGCCAGGCTAGAGTGCAGTGGCATGATCTCAGCTCACTGCAACCTCTGCCTCCCGGGTTCAAGCAGTTCTCCTGCCTCAGCCTCCCAAGTAGCTGGGAATACAGGCATGCACCACCACGCCCAGCTAATTTTTGTATTTTTTAGTAGAGAGGGAGTTTCACCATGTTGGCCAGGATGATTTCGATGATTGGATTACTTTTTAATGTGACATTTTATGAACTTTTTTATATTGCTATATAATTTTCATATTTGTTATTTTGACTGGCTATATTGGGTTAATAATATGTTGCAATTAATATGAAACTCCCTTGTCAGAATATAGGTTGTTTACAATTTTTCAGCATTATCAATCACCAAGAAATATCTTTTTGTGAACTACCTTCTGGTTTTATATTTTGTTTTTAATTATTCTCTTAGAATAATTCTTAAGAATGGAATTCCTGGGTCAAAAGATGTACATATTTTGGTAACTGCTTTTTTGCCAGATTGCCCTCTGAAAATATTGTGCTTATTTAAAATGCTATCTATTATTTATAGGTTTTCCAAAACCTTTTTGGGTTTTATAACTTTAAAAATAAAAATAAAAACCCTTTGACCACTTTGATCAATTGAAGATGCTACTTCATTATAGCAATAACATTCACTTTTTAGTTTAGTAGCAAGGTGAGACATTGTGCCCCATCTCATACTATTTGTTTTTGAGGACCATATGTTGAAGGAAAACAAGATTATGAACTCTATGCAGGAGCAAAATTCTGAATTCTTTTAGGCAATTTCTTGCCATTTTGGGACTATTAGGTTTAGAGAAAATCAGGTATGGTGTTACCAAGTTCCATTTTGGGTCAGATTAATGTTTTCTTTGGGGGGTCTGCTGTGTCAGAAGATGAAGAATACCATTGGTAGTCCCAAGTTCACATTACCACCAATTATTAATTAATTTGAATAGGAGTTCAATTTCCCTTTCTTTGGAAGCACATAACGAGCTCAATTTGATAATTTTTGGTAGATATGGGGTCACACTGTGTTGCCCAGGCTGGTCTCGAACACCTTGGCTTCCCAAAGTGTTGGGATTATAGGCCTGAGCCCCTAAACCCAGCCTAATGTGCCCAATTTGAAAGTGTATGCTCCTTGAGTAACTTTTAACTGGTTAATTTCCTGCAGTAAATGGCACGGGGGTACCAAGGAAGTGTTGGAGATGCACTAAGACTAAGGAGTTCATTCAGACTCTGGGGCCAGACTGCTGGCTTTGGATTCTGGTTCTGCTGCTTACTTGCCACGTGACTCTGAGCAAGTTACTTGACTGGCCTGTTTCCCCACCTGTAAAAGGAGGATCACCTCGCTTACTCATCTTTGATTTTGATACAAATTTCTGTAGAGACAAAGGATCCGTGTCATTTCTGTAACTTCTTCCTTACAATGAATGGTTGAGATCTAATATAACAAAAACTTTTTTCGTGATTAAAGTTGAAGATAGGTGACCTACCAGATGTCTGAGACCTAAAACTACACATTTTCTTTTGAGAGGAAGGTCATAGGGACCTCGGCTAGGAAGACATGCAGTTGTCAAAAATAGGCACCATTTTCCCACACAATTTCTAGAAGTTAGAATGAGAAGAAAGAGAATAAAAATTACTCAGATATAATTATAATTAATTCTGGTCTTTTAAAAATTTCCTGGTGTTTTTCTTTTTTTACCTATTGTCAGTATTTTTCATATTACAGCCTTCTCTTATTTTAAACAAACATTCCCATAATGCACACAGTAAATTTACTTCATTTTTTCGGTGTTCTGTAACATAGTTGAAGAACCTCTGTTTTAATCAAATCATGCCTAGTAGATAAGGCAGCAGGTACCCTTTGGATGCTCCAGTGTCAGTGAATAATGAGGTAGTGGACCAATGGGTTTATTTTTGTGTTTCAGGGAGAAAATATAGAAGACATCCCAAAGGAAGTGCTGATGGACTGTGCTCACCTTGTGAAGGCCAACAGCATTCAAGGTCAGTTTTCCTAGTGGTGGTTTTATAACACTGACTTTTTAGTGGTGGTTTTAGAATTAGCACTGACTTTCTCTGTGTCTGAAATGGATTACATTTTAGTGAACGTGCTGTTGACTTTGGCCTACATCAAAGGAATAACATGTTCTCTGCCTTTGCCATGTTTTGTTCTTTAAGGTGGATGGCAATTTTGCTACCTGTCAAAGAACTAAAAACTGATCTCCCAACCCCTGTAGTTTTTATGGTTCTATCTGAGCCTCAGCTCTTTTTACTGTTTCCTTACTTTGAATATAAGGTTGTCTAGATTTGCCTATACTTAGTGTTACTATAAAAAGACTGGGAAATTTAGTAGTCTTGATAGCTAAGCAAGAATAATGTGTTTTGTGGCTTTATTTTTTAATGCTGTTTGTATCTTTATTCCCATTGTTTGTCACTAGATTCTAGAATTAAAGTCCCCAAATCATACTTTTCTACTTTTTCTTTCTCCCCTCCTCTTACATACTTTTTCCCTCTTAAATTGTGAAATTGTTAAGTCAGTTGATCTTGTTACTTGCCCTCCCCACCAAAGAGAATCTTATTTAGTTGGTCTGGGGTGATCCTCAAATATCACAGCTTTTAAAAGCTCCCTGGGTTACTCTCCTGTGCAACGTGGGTTGAGAACAATTGGCCTAAGTGGTTTAGGTGGGGCCTGGCATACTGTCCTTGGTGCTTACCTGGCATTTATTTCTACTATGCAAGATTTAATCTAATCATCATGAAGGGTCAAGAAGGATGATTATTAGAGTAGGGGTGAGGTCTAAGAAGGGAAACTAGGAGGTGGTGTTCTGCTAAGAATGGGCCAGTAGATCAGATTTTAGGGTATAGAACACAGATCTGGATGGGGTAGAGGTTATTGTGGCTTGAGATGAAGTGGAGGGATGCTCCAGAGGGTTGGAAAGCAATCATGGTTTGGGTAGAAGATCAACATGGGGCAGACCCACAGCTTATAACAGGGATCAGGGGTTGGCGATTACAGGACAAGAGCAGCGTAGCATTCCCCTTTCCCCGTCACTCAGACTGCTTCTCACACCCTCGCTTAGGCGGCCTGAATGATGAGTCAGCATCTAGCCAAAGAATGTAGAACTCTTACTTTACAGAGCCACTGATTTTCAACTCTATAAGTCAACAAAATGTAATACATTTGGGGACATTCCATTTCGTGTGTAGAACAGAATTTTCTGAGATTTTCGGCTAAGATCATCAGTTACTAAAATAAGAATTGGAATTGTTTTCTTCTATGTTACAAATTCCTTCACATGTCCTTATCCCTTCCCATGCCTCTGGCTAGCAGACACGCCTTTGTTAAAAGAGCGTTGGACGTCTTATATTGGCCAGCCCCTTTCTTCCTCATCTCTTCACAGTTTACTAGTTCTGGAGAAAACAGAGGAGTAAAGAGTCATGACACTGATTACTCTTTCTCTCCTCTTCAACCTTCTGCAGTGATAGCTCAGCTAGGAAATAAGGAGCTAAGCCCAAGGGTCTTGCTCTTATGAGTCAGTAGAAGATGTTGTGCCAAGATGTGGAGAAAACGGGCTTTGCTATGAGAGTTCCAGAGGACACTCTACTTGTGGCACTTTGTAGGGACAAAGTTTTTCCCCCAGTTGACCACCTGCAGTGCTCAGAACCAAGGGTATTGGGTGTAAACTTGTTTGTCGCAATAGAATTACCCTGTTCTGGGTCATAGGCCTAGAATCTTAGGTCAGCCTGTTCTGAGTTCACCCAGCGAATCTTTCCAGATTAAACTTTTAAAAATTTATAAACTTTCTTGACTCCCCTCAGCCTAAACTGTTCAGTCTGGACTTCTGAGGCTGGCACTTAAGCGTCTCTGGTTTGACTACAGACTTCTCTCCCTTTATGTATTTCACACTATATAGCCAAAGCCATTATTTGCTGTTTTCCAACCTTGCACCTGGCTTATATTGCTCCCTCTGCCCTCAGGTTTGTCCTTGCCATCATCAGATTCCAGATTCAAGCTAAGGTTCCAAGTTCACATAGTAGGTGTAGTAGTGGTGGTAATTGCTAACGTTGATGGAGTACTAATTACATGCCTGGCCCCGTGCTAAGTACTTCACAAATTATCCACCCTGTTGAGTTATATATTATTTTCATATTATAGAGGGGGAATCTTAAAAGGAATTAAGGAACTTGTTCAAGGTCTTAGAGGTCTCAAGTGCGGTAGAGACTGGATTTGAAGTCACCCCATTTGGCTCACATCTTCTGCCATAACTCCTGAGCTCTGTTAGCCTCTTCAATGAACACTTTTCCGTCTTCAGCTTTGAGGGGCCCCACTTTCTCTGTGCTGTCTTAGCACTTTCCGGTACCTTTCCATCAGCATTTGATGAGTTCTCCTTTTAATCGAAGTTATTTATGTGCTTACCTCACTCCATTAGAGCCGTGGAGAGCAGGATTCATTGCCTGTTCATGTTTGTATCCCCCACAGTGCCTTGTATATGGAGATTTTCTAAAGAAACTTTATTTAAAAAAAACTTTCAGACATTCAGAAAAGTTGCAAGAAGAATACAGCTACCATATACCATTCACTTAGATCCGTCAGTGTTTAAATTTTTCCATATTTATTTACTTTCCCTATAGCATACTCATTAACTTTTTTAGCTGCACCATCTGAAGGAAAACTGTAGATATCGTGACCTTTCATCATGTTCCTCTGAAGAACAAGGACATGGTCTTAAATAACTGCATCACAGAGATAGGATTCAGGAAGTTTAACACGCATAGAATACTGTGTTCTGATATATAGTCCATATTGAAGTTTTGCCACTTGTCCCACTGCTGTTTCTTTGTAGCATTTTCTTTGCTCCAGGGCCATGTGCTGTACCTACTTGCCATGTCTCTTTAGTCTCCTTTAATCCAGAGATACTACTTTGTCTTTCAAAGAGTGCAGATCAGTTGTAGTAATGGAATTACTAACCCACAGCTGGGGTTTGTCTCATGCTTCCTCTGAATTAGAATCCCACTACACACTGTGGGGCAGGAATATTACATAAACTGAAGTTTTGCACATTATAGTCAGGCAGCACATGATGTCATTTTGTGCCATTTTTTGGTGGCATTAACCTTGACCACTTGGATAAAGTGGTCTTCTAGCTTTCTCCAGTGTACATGGGCATTTAATAAGCATCGAAATTGCTCATCATCTAATTTGGAAGGACCAGAGAGAGCATGAGACCAGTGATTAAACTGCGATTCCCAGATCGGCCAGGGAGGGTATTGCAGGCATAGGGCATGAGTGGTGGAGGAGGCAGTGCAAGGGGCAGGAGGAGTGAATGGGGTACCTGGCACCCCTTCCATCCAGAGTGCCTCTGCTTTGATGGCTTCTATGTTTTCTTTGGTAAAAGAGTTTCACTGCTGAAAGAAACAATAAGCAAAACTCTATTAACTAGTCAAACTTACTGGTATTTCTTATCAGATTTCGAGAGCCATGGGGACTTTCTTACGGAGCCTCAGCTAGCTCTTGGTAGTGCCCAGACAGAGTCCGGGATCGTGAGTCCCAGGCCATGGCTTTCCATTACTGCTTAACCTTTAGAGTCACGGACTCCTTTGAGAATCTGAGGAAATGTATTCAGTCCTTTTCACTTGGTGGGGGTTGGGAAACAAAACCACAATGATAATTTTGCATCCAATTTAAAAGAGTACTCAGAAGTCCCTGAAGCTAATCTGTGGACCACTGCTTGCCATAGTAATACTTCTGTTTGAATTTTGTCAGCTTTACCATTTGCCTTTTGTGGGTGGTTTTTGAAAAAGTGTTGGTGGTTTAAAACAACGGGTGGCCTGTTCACGCTAAGCCGTTTCCCTTGTCGGCTGATGGCAGTTTGCCGGTGGGTAAGGGAACACATTGCTCAGTCTCATCCTGCCTGCATGTTGAAGACAGTCTCTCTTGGCAGGCTGCAAGATGAACAACGTTAATGTGGTATATACGCCGTGGTCTAACCTGAAGAAAACAGCTGACATGGATGTGGGGCAGATAGGCTTTCACAGGCAGAAGGATGTAAGTGTTTTGTACCATTGAAGGAGGTGGAGCCCTGATACTGAATGGAGTATCCTATCTTTTCTGTCTGACACCATTGTTGTTGAGGGCTGAGCATGACTTATGTTTTCTAAAGGGAATTAAACTGGGTTGCTAAACCTCTGGAAAGCCTTACCCCTCTCTGGGAGAAAAAAACAAAAAGATGCAATATTTTTTCTCCTATCTCCTTTAAAGGTAAAAATTGTAACAGTGGAAAAGAAAGTAAATGAGATCCTGAACCGATTAGAAAAAACCAAAGTGGAGCGGTTCCCAGACCTAGCAGCAGAGAAAGAATGCAGAGATCGTGAAGAGAGGAATGAGAAAAAAGCCCAGATTCAGGAAATGAAAAAGAGAGAAAAAGAAGAAATGAAGAAGAAGAGGGAAATGGATGAACTTAGGTATGTTGGAGCTGTGGTATTGAGCTTGACTTCAAAGATGATTCCCTGATGATTTTAATCATGTATCAGACCTGAAGAATGATGTATTGGTGGAAGGAGGGACATGTAACTAGCTCAGAACCTTAAACTGTTTTTTTTAAAAAAGGCATTTATATTAATGTGTTGGTTAAAAGAATTGCTTGTTTATGGGGGCAGGATATGAAAATGTATAAAATAAAATAACTAATTTTATTCGTAGATAAACCTTCATAAGTTATCTTTAGTTTGGTTTGCTTTGTAAATTTCTTCTGGAAAGGAAAAGATGCCATGGGAGGTATTTACGATTGACTAGCTGTACTATTTAAATAAAGTTGTGTTGGCTCTAAAAACCAATGCTAGTAACTCTCAAAGCTGTTTTGTTTTGTTTTTGTTTTTTGTTTTTTGTTTTTGAGACAGAGTTTCACTCATGTTACCCAGGCTGGAGTGCAATGGCACGATCTCGGCTCACCGCAACCTCCCCCTCCTGGGTTCAGGCAATTCTCCTGCCTCAGCCTCCTGAGTAGCTGGGATTACAGGCACGCACCACCATGCCCAGCTAATTTTTTGTATTTTTAGTAGAGACGGGGTTTCACCATGTTGACCAGGATGGTCTCGATCTCTTGACCTCGTGATCCACCCGCCTCGGCCTCCCAAAGTGCTGGGATTACAGGCTTGAGCCACCGCGCCCGGCCCTTGTTTTTGTTTTTTTGAGACAGAGTCTCGCTCTGTCACCCAGGCTGGAGTGTAATGGCACGATCTTGGCTCACTGCAACCTCCGCCTCCTGGTTCAAGCAATTCTCCTGCCTCAGCCTCCCAAGTAGCTGAGATCACAAGTGTTTGCCACCATGCCCGGCTAATTTTTTATATTTTTAGTAGAGACAGGGTTTCATTATGTTGGCCAGCCTGGTTTCAAACTCCTGATCTCAGGTGATCCACCCGCCCTGGCCTCCTAAAGTGCTGGGATTACAGATGTGAGCCACTGCGCCTGGCCTCAAAACTATTTTTAAAACTTTCTACATTTTGAAAGTCTAAAGTAATGTAGCAAGGCCTGTTTTAAAGCACTACATTTTTAAACAGCTAAATAGTTCAAATACAATTTGGCTCCTGAAATTCTAGTGAAGAAGGCCAGGAGAGCAATGATTATGTCAGTTTTCTATTTCCATTGAAACAAATTGCCACAAATTTAGTAGCTTAAAACAACACAGATTTGTTGTCTTCTACTTCTGAAGATTGTCCAGCAAGGTTCTCACTGGGCTAAAATCAAAGTGTCTGAAGGCACCAGGGGAGAATCTTTCCTTTCAGCTTTGAGAAGCACCCACATTTCTTGGCTCCTCCTCCAAAGCTCTTCATAGTCACAGCCCCCTCTCCGACCACTGCCTTCTCTGCTTCTAAGGAACAGTGTGATTAGATTTAGCTCATCCAGATAATTCACGATAATCTTTCCATCTTAAGGTCCTCAACTAATGACAACTGCAAAGTCTACTTTGCCATATAACATATTTATAGGTTCTAGAGACTGAATGTAGACGTTCTCCCATATAGTGTTGTACCCAAAGAGCCCCTAGTTGTTCTAATTAAAACAAATTAATCCTGCAAATTCTCATCACAGAACTCCTACATTTTTCCATGATTTTTCATATGCAGTACATATACCAAAAAGAAAAAAGGGTTACTGATAACAAATTGCCTTTGGAAATGGTGTAGAATCAGAAACAAGTTGCTTAGACATGTCCTACCCAGTTTTCTTGGAATGCCCTGGATTCTTAGAGAGATTGTTGGGTCAAAATGCAGGTGTAATGATTATGTACTGTTATTTATTATTAACATGTCTGTGTTTCTGGTTGGGTTCTGCTAAAACAGGCTTAGTAGCCTCATTTCAAATACAGTGTTCAAATGGAGAGCTTCAGAAATGTTACGCTGAGTTGTAATCTGCTAACATGAGGCCAACTAACATATAGTTTAAATATTTGATACGGCCTAGAATTGTGAGTCTGATTTGTGTTTGAAGTGAAAGAAACAGTATGAACTCCATCAGTGTGGTAAAATTTATGGCATTCCGGGTGATGCAAGATTTAGAGCAGTTAATTCTTTTTTGTTTTGAGTTTGGAGTGGGGGGAAATTGAAAACATGCCTTTTAGTGGCCTTTACAGATCTAACATAATTTTGTTTAAGAACACGATGGAACATCATAATAGGAATGTAAGATCACTTAATTTACTTATAACATTTAATAAGTAAGAATCGCTTACCCTTCTGCACATTTTCCAGCTGCCAAACACTGCACTGCAAAATACTTTACTTCATTCTCTCATTTAATTCCAGCAATAGCTGTGGCAGGTTTTTATCTGTCTCTTATAGAAGAGGAAACTGAGCCTGAGAAGCAGTCAGAAAGTTGCCACAAGCTCATGTAACTACTTAGTCTCAGTCTGATCTCAAACCTACACACATTACTTACTCTATTCTTCTGCGCTTTATTCACTTTATTCAATTTTAAAGTAATTTTTATTCAATATAAATCAGTCAAGTAATTTATAGATGTCATAATTCCAATTAAACTGCACGCTACTAAAAGTTAGGACGTTAGTATGATTTTATGAGTTTCAAAAATTACAAGGCTTTAAACAAAATATGTCAACCAAAACACAGTTTTTGTATCTTCTGGGCATTTTTCTATAGTGTCATCAACATATAAAATATTCCTATTAACTGAAGGAAAAACTCAATCTTATTGAATAAGATTTTTGCTTCAAAAGTTTATCTAATCAGTCCTACTTTCTAAGTTGTCACTAGTCATATGTATTTTTTAATAATCTCCATGCATCTCAGAAAACCAAAAACAATTGCTATGTTTATTTCCATTAACCATATGCCACACAGACAACCTTCTGTCACATGCTGCAGAAGACAGAAGATCATGGCACAGGGCTGCAGTGCTAGGAACAGGACTTGGTGATGTTGCAAAGATTTGCTTGGCACATCCAGAGCTGCTGTTTGCCTGCTGTGTTCTGCAGCTTTTGTGAAATTTCAACAATGGGCTCTAAGCTTCTGACTTGTTTTGTAATCAGTTTTTATACATTTTGCAGTGCTAGCATCACTTCCATTTCTGTCTTTGAATCTTCCACTCAAGATATAGAAATCTATGCCTATTACCTGACTTATTTTAATTTTGCATTTTTTATTTGGCTTTGTGTTACTGTACCAAATATTTATTACATCAAAATTAAGTCAACCCATGTAGAGTCGAAACCTGAAGAAATAAGCAATAGTCAGGGAAACATCATTAATATTGGATGGGTGAGTAACAGATGAGAGGTTGAGGCAGTCAAAACAAAGAGTAAGGACTATGGCTACCTGAGAGGGCTGTTTAAAAGTTGAGATGGGGCTGGGCAAAGTGTAATTCCAGCAGTTTGGGAGGCTGAGGCAGGAGGATTACGTGAGCCCAGGAGCTTGAGATCAGCCTGAGCAACAAAATTAGACTCTGTTTCTATAAAAAATAAATAATTAGCCAGGCATGGCGGTGCAAGCCTATAGTCCCAGCTACTCTAGAGGCTGAGGTGGGAGGATTGCTTGAGCCAGGCTGGCCCAGGCTGCAGTGAGCTCACTGCACGCCATCCTGAGTGACAGAGCTAGATCCTGTCTCAAAAAATAAAAAGTTATGGCAGAGACTGGGAGATCAGAATTAGAACTCAAAGCTCAGGTAACTGAAATGAGAGAAGTACAAGACGCAGGTGAAATGGTAAGTCACGGCTAAATGCATCTTCAGTTTGAATATTGACATGAACTTGATTTTCAGGCAAAGATTACTTCAGCGTGGAGGATAATGTGGAAAGATTTTAGCTCGTAACTGACAAAGCAGGAATCCAAACTGAAGTCTAATTCTGAAGCCAGGAGTCTATAGCGTGCTTCCTTTGAGGCAAGGAATGAACAGACTGGCAAGGCCGGGGTTGAGGGCACACATACGCAAGTGAAAGAATGAAAAATTAGGAATATTGTAGAGTGACTTAAAAGGTTTCCTTCTGTCCAGGATTCATGTTGCAAGTGATAAAGAGCCTTTCTACGTTTTGTGGAAAATTGGGAGAAAGTAGACTTATAGGTCGAATGAAGTCACTTTGCTGATCTGATTGTTAAGGGAACCAGAATCGGTGTGTCTAGGTCAGTTAAGAGGAAATGGTGAGACCATTAACTAATCAAATGGATGACAGTCTCATGAAGAACTGACTTCTTTGTACCTTTTTTTGTTTATCTTATACACACTGCCACTGCCTTCTACTGTAATGAATGCTCTGTGTGCTGTGCCTCCTTGTCTTACCTCTGAGCTCCTGTCTGGGAAGTACTCATGGATCCTTGCCTCCCCTTAGAGGGGACAGAGTCCTTTGTCTATGCAGTGAATGACTAGTCGTACATCATGAATCTAGTGAGATTAGCTTCCCTGGTATTAGCTTTCCTTTTTTGTTTCCATTTTTAAAGTAATTTGTATTCAATATAAATCAAGTAACTTATAGATGTCATAATTCATATTAAACTGTATGTTACTAAAATGTAAGGCATTAGTGTGACTTTATGAGTTTCAGAAATTGCAAGTATCCAAACAAAACTTAAAAACCAAATCACAGTTTTTATATCTTCTGGGCTTTCTTCCATAGTGTCCTCAACATACAAAATATTCATATTAACTGAGGGGAAATAATTCTCAATCTCACTGAATAAAATTTTTGCTTCAAAAGTTTAATTAGTCCCACTTTCTAAGCTGTCACTAATCACTTGCATTTTTTAAAAATCTCTATGGATTAAGAAAAGCAAAAACAACTGCTATGTCTGTTTCTGTTAAGCATATGCCAAACATATCCCAGGCTGGAGTGCTGGGGGGCCATCATAGGTCACTGCAGCCTCCAATTCCTGGGCTCAAGCGATCCTCCCACCTTAGCCTCCTGAGTAGCTGGGACTACAGGCTCACACTACCATGCTTGAATAATATCTTTATTTTTTGTAGAGATGGGGTCTTGCTATGTTGCCCAGGCTGGTCTCAAACTCCTGAGCTCAAGTGATCCTCCTGCCTCAGCCTCCCCAAGTGCTGGGATAAAGTCATGAGCTACAACACTTGGCCCCTGATATGGTAGTCTTGAAGCCAAGATCAAAACTCTGATAGCTAAAGAGTTGGAAGCAGTGCTCCAAGCAGAGGGAACTATGTATGCAAAGACTTTGTATGGGACCAGCAAGGCAAAATGCAGGGCTAAAGTCACAAGTGTCTGGAGCAGCAGGGGTGAGAGGGCACTTGGATCAAGGGGCCAGTCTATGTGGGCCCTTGCTGGCCATGTTTGCCCTCATCCTAAGAGTTCAGTGAAGCCATCAGAAGGTTTTAATCAAGGGTTAATACAATGAAGCTTGTGTTTTGGGAAGGTCGCTTTGCTGACCTCATAAGGGAACCAGAGTGCATGTGGTAGGTCAGTTAAGAGCATTCCACATCACAGATGATGGTAGCTTAGACTGTGGTGGTCACCTGGGGTGGAGAGAAGTGGATCCATGAGAGAATTTGAGGTGAAATGTTAGGATCGGGTGATAGTTTGGATTGAGGTGAAGAGAGGGGCAAAGGGGGCTAAGAATGACTTCGAGGGTTTCAGTTGGAAATGGAATGCACAGTGATGCCATTCTTTGAGCTGGGGAACACTGGAAAAGAACTAAACTGGTTTAGTAGGGAAAACCATGAGCTGGAGATGGCCCTAAGAGCCTGAAAATACCCTTGAGATCTCAAAAACATGTCAGGGAGTTAGTTGGACTAATGGAAATGGAGCGCAAAGAAAGGTAAATTTGTGGTTTTTTTGCTCTTTGATTTTTTTTTTTTTTTCTTTGTGACTGAGTCTGGCTTTGTCGCCCAGGCTGGAGTGCAGTGGCATGATCTCGGTGCACTGCAACCTCCACTTCCCGGGTTCAAGCGATTCTCCTGCCTCAGCCTCCCAGGTAGCTGAGAGTACAGGCATGCACCACCAAGCCTGGCTAATTTTTGTATTTTTAGTAGAGACAAGGTTTCACCATGTTGGCCTGGCTGGCCTCAAACTCCTGACCCCAAGCATTCCACCTGCCTCGGCCTCCCAAAATGCTGGGATTACAGGTGTGAGCCACTGCGCCCGGCACAAGAAAGGTAAATTTGTGCATCACTGTCACACAGATGGGAATTCTGACCCAGTGGTTCTTCAGCCTGGGAAGACAGATCCCTACAACTGGGCCTATGGATCCATTTAAATCTTCACAAGTGATTTTCAAATGCAGTGAGAATTGGCATTCTCTGCTCTAACCACTTGTGTTTCACAACATGTCTTTCTCCTCCTGCTCATGCAACCTGTTCATCTTGTCTGTTTTTTATTTTTTGTTTTTTTAATTCCTTGTAGACACCACTTACTCTTAGAAGCGTCAGCTGGTCTCTCCGTCTGGGTGTCTCCCAACTCATTATCTTTGACTGTGGCATTTCTCCCTCCCACTGGTCTCCAGTTTTCAGTTTCTACAGTTCATATTTACTTGGGTGTCTCATGATGACTTCAAACGAAGCATGTCTCAAACCAGGCGCATCTTCTTTGCAACATTTTTTCATTTCTCCTATTTTTTTCAAATCACTGAAGCTACAAACGTTGATGTCATTGTTGTTTCTCCTCTGTTTTATTCCTTCTTACCATTACAGCTGTTAACTCCAGGGATTCATGCTCTCAGATTTGCGTATTGTAGTAAGCCCCGGCCTGATAAGAGTGTGAGCTTAGGAGTCAGACCTCCTTCAAAACCTGGCATCTCTTCTTATCTCTAAGACCTTGGACAATTTACTTAACCACCCTGACTCTGCTTCCTTATTTTATACAATCGTCTTATAATGCTCCTTGACCTATTAGAGAGATTAGCAGTAATTTATGTAGAAAGCACTTTCTACAGTTCTTAGCAAATAAAGGACACCTAATAAATGGTAAATACTGTTATTGTGAATGGACCTTCTTGCCTTGGCTGCCTCGCTCCTCTCTCTCTTTGCTACACATTACTCTATTCAAAACACTGGTATTATGTAGCCTCACTTTTGTCTCTTTGTATATTTTTTAATAGTACTTTTCACTGTAGTTATTGATGAATACGTCTTATTTCCCCTTCTAGTAAGTTCTGTGGGTCCAGGCTTTGTGTTAGTCATCATTTTCTGTTTTCTTCTCATCTGATCCTTCACCCAGGCTTAGCACAGGGTCTTATGCATCATGGATATTTAATAAATACCCACTGACTCTTATTATGGCTTTACTCATTGTGTATTCTGGCTTCTTGCTGAACACACTGTGTTCAGCTGTGCATTTAGGACAACATATTTGGGCCCCACATCCAGCCTGATTTCCCACTACTTTACTTTGAGAACCTACCTGAGTTAGCTGGATCTTCAGCAAGTCATTATAGATACGATCTCTGTCTCTTTGCTCATCCCACTCTCTGGATCTGAAATGCCCCCTCATTCATCCTGCCCCCTTGACTGGCTTGGTCTGGTTCCGCCTTGTCTGTGAAGGGTACCCTGACAGTTCCTGCCCACACTGATGTGTTTGCTCCTTTGAATTCCTGTAGCATTTACAGTCTGAGCTGTATATCTCATCTGTGAATCATATCATATCTTGGTTGTAGGTTAATTTCCCCATCTGAAAAGTAGCAATAATGCCACCTGTCTTGCCAAGTTATTGTGGAGGTGGTCACATGAAACAAGCAGGAGAAAGCCCTTTGTAAACTGTAAAGTGCTGTGCACATCTTTTTGATTGTTTATAAATATTTATCCTTTGAATGTTACAATCTCCTTGAGTGCAGAGATTATATCTGGTAGCTCTTGTGTTTCTTCTAAAGCCCATGAACAGTGCTGAATACACCGGAAATGTTCATCAAATATTTGTTGGCTGGATCACCATAATTTAAATGTGTGTCCGTTTTTTTTCCCTTCCAGGAGCTATTCATCACTAATGAAAGTAGAAAATATGTCTTCAAATCAGGTATGTTCAAGGGGTGTGCATAAAAGTTTGCCTTGAAATAATTCACTAAGGGTTTTTTATCATTGCGTTACTGGACATTATTGCTTTACATGTTGCAAATAGGTGACCATGGTTGGTAACCAGGACACCACTCAGGCTGGTTTCTGTTAGGCATTGCGCCTCCTTCCCTGTGGATGTTCTCATGTTTGTTTAAGTAGGCCATCTCAGGGAAAGAGATCGTCAGAGCTTGTGTACTGTGTATTACAGGTCCATTGATTTTATATTTGTAGGACTTTATTCTTTATTTCCCCTTTTCTGATTGCAGGCATGCAAAAGTGCCTTTATTTATTAGTTTTCTATATCAGTGTGGCTGTAGAGTCCATAGTATAATTGAGAACAAAATTATCGCCTTCAATTAAAATAAAAGTACTTACCCTAAGATCTTACGTGACTAAGTGAAGCCTAAGTGACAAAACTGGTTGTTCTCATGTTCCTTAGGACCTGAGATATAAACAGATGGTGACCCGTAACACAGTACTGAAAGGATCTTCTTAACATCACAGCTATTATTTGATTGGAACTATGTCAGAGAATTACTGTCCTTGAGGACTGTTCTTCCTAAAATTTATTTTGAGGTGTCTAGAGATAGCACAATTTTGCTGCTATCGAACAGTCTGCAGAAAACGGAAGCTGGGCGGATATATTTGGGATTTTGCATGTTTCATAGTATAGTTTAAAAATATAGTCATCCCTCAGTATCTGTGGGGGACTGGTTCCAGGACTCGCTAAAGCTACCAAATCCTAGTATGCTAGAGTCCCTTGTGTAAAATGGAGTAATATTTGCATATAACCTATGCACATCCTTCCATATACTTCAGGTTCTCTATAGATTACTTATAATACCTACTTAGTGTAAATACTATGTAAATAGTTGTCATACTTTATTGTTTTTTAAAATTTATATTATTTTTATTGTATTTTTTAAATTATTTTTTTTCCTCTAAGTATTTTTGAGCTGAGGTTGGTTGAATTCACAGATAAGGAAACCAAGGACCATCTGTAACGGAATTTAAGATCCCTTATAAATCATCTAGTCAAACCCCAGATTTAGTGCATGAATTAGAATTAACAGGATTTTATGTCTTGTTTATATCTATATCACCTTCTAAAAATTTATAAGAACAACATTCTTATTCCCATCTCTAAACTAAATTTATGAGGCTCCTTTATGAATCAGAGATGTTTCTTTATAATTTATTCCTGAAAAATTCCAGAATAACATTATTAAATGAAATAGAGCTTTGAATTTGAAGTTTAGAGACTTAACTGTTATCTGCTAATTGGAGAAGATTAAAAATCCCTTGGGCAAGGGAGCTTTGTCACAGCAGTTGGGTTAGATCCTAAAAAAAGTCATTTAACCTCTCTGAGGGAGTAAAATGGAGACCTATTACTTCACAGGGCTGTTTCAGGATTTAAGCAGAGACACATCTATGTGAAAGTCTTCCTTGACCTACTCTGTAAATAGTCATATTTTTATACCATATCCATATAGACTTTGTTGCTGTTTTTCCAGAGTATCAGTATGAAAAGATGAGATGTGTTTAATCCTTTCTGGAACCTAGTTTTAGATTTCTTGAAACTACTGGAACAATTTAACAGCTAAACAGAAGTCTCTAACATACCACAACTCAGATGTCATTGTTGTGATTATTTTGCTTATTGAAGTTTTCCATATTTTAAAGTCTACTTTCCGCATATTATTTCATGACCTTAGTTGTTTCATTCTCATCATTATGGATTTTTAAAGTTGTATATATTTAGAGTTGAGAAATAAACAAATACACACACATATATACATACATACATATGCAAACACCATCTGACCAGTGACAGATTTTAAAAGTCCCAAGACTAAGAAATTGAATTTGTAGCCCACAAGATTGCTAACCTTTCTACCCTTCCTCTCCCTCTGTTGCTTGCAACCTCTGTTCCTGAGTTCCAAGTATGAATAAGGTTCAAGATTCCAAGGAAGTTTTGCACTGGGTGTTTTTATTCTCTCTTTCAGTTAAAATGTTTTTATAGTTTTTCTCCATACTTTAAAAGAATAGACTAATTGTCCTTATAAACATCTTCTGTTAAGAGATACAGATGTTTGTATTTTGTTTTTGTTTTCCATAAGTTATTGGGGTACAGGTGATATATGGCTACATGAGTAAGTTCTTTAGTGGTGATTTGTGAGATTTTGGTGCATCCATCACTGAGCAGTATACACTGAACCATATTTGTAGTCTTTTATTCCTCACCCTCTGCCTACTCTTCCCCCTGAGTCCCCAGAGTTCATTGTATCATTATGCCTTTGCATCCTCATAGCTTAACTCCCACATATCAGTGAGACCATACGGTGTTTAATTTTCCATTCCTGAGTTACTTCACTTAGAATAATAGACTCCAATCTCATCCAGGTCACTGCAAATGCTGTTAATTCATTCCTTTTTATGGCTGCATGTTCCATCATATATATATACACCACAGTTTCTTTATCCACTCGTTGATTGATGGGCATTTGGGTTGATTCCATGATTTTGCTATTGTGAATCGTGCCACTATAAACATGCATGTGCAAGTATCTTTTTTGAATTATGACTTCTCCTCTGGGTAGAAACCCACTAGTGGGATTGCTGGATCAAATAGTAGTCCTACTGTTCGTTTTTTAAGGAATCTCCACACTGTTTTCCATAGTGGCTCTACTAATTTCCATTCCCACCAGCAGTGTAGAAGTATAAGGGATACAGATGTTTCATGATCCAATTTAGAATGTGACCAGTTGTTTTTTCAGTTAAAGGCAGGTGTTTATATAATACAGGGCTTAAATTTTAATTTAGCTTATATAGGTTCATCAAGAAGAAAAATTACTGTAATTCCAAAATATAACCCCAGACAAGTGGGAACTCTGCAAATCTAACCCACAGCCTATATAGGGAATGACATACTTTCATTGATAACAACCCAAACTATCTTACTGAGTTGTTCATCTTCAGTGTTTGGGATCTGAAACTGACACTTAAAGATACTAAATGACTCTTTCAAACATTGCTACTGCTTTTATTTCAGATTAAGACTCTAGGGCGATCGTCTTGGCCGCTGGATATAACACAATCATTAGTCTGCTCTTTGTGTAGTTGTCGAAGGCATTTTTACTGTGGCTTCAGTTCATTGTGCTAATGGAAGAGACGCACAGAGAAAACCACTAAGTGAAGCTGGAGCTAAAACGAGACTTCACAGGAACCAATGTTTTCTACCAGTATCATATTTCTCTACCATCTTTAATAAGGGCTATTTAGTTAAGCTTTAGTCTGATCCCTTTGTCTGACAGCGCTCGTGTCAAGCAATGGGAAAGAGGAAAAAGATAAAACAAATGCAGTATTCAGGTTGTGACACTGGCAAGCAAATCAGAATGCACACTCTTAGCGAATGTTGGCCAGAAAGGAGTCAGGGCTCTACCTTTATGCATGGCCTTCAGGACTTGCTCATAAGCCACACGATAAAATCACTGCCTTTGTGCTGTATACCATCATGCAGGATTTTTAAATTAAAAAATGTGGCAAACCAGCTAACTTGGCAAATTTGCCTATGTTTGACTTCCTAATGGCCTTTCCTATTAAAAAGGAAAAACAGATCAGAGCCATGTTGTGAAGCCACACATCTGTGACAATGTTGAGGCTTAACTTACTGGAACTTGGACCAGAAATATTTTGCATATTGGCAGAATTGTTGGCATGAGGCTACTGAGGCAGCGTTTGCTTGGTACATTTGTTGAAGGATCTGTCATGTTTTCTTATAGTCACATTTGTTTTGCATTATACTTGGTCAGGTGGGACTTACTTTATTATTTAGAAATCAGTAGTCATTTGTTGCTGTGTAATCAGGCCCTGTAATGACACCTCACAGATATAGCTGCTAATTCAGCTCTCTCAGGAAATTGACCATTTAAGATGGAGAAGTGATGAGTGAATGTATTTATTTTACTTTCTGAACTCAGCGACTGAGATGAGAAGGCAGCTCGCTAATTAAGATAATTGTAAATGTTAAATATTGAGTTATTTTCAGGGCTTTGATGGTCTTGTTCTTTTGTTTCCTACAGGATGGCAATGATTCAGATGAATTCATGTAAAAGGAGGACCTTTGAAGAAGTGAATGTAGAGACAGTGGCAGACCTTTTGGTTTCATCTGTGTCCTGAAGCATAAAATACTACCAAAATTCCACCTTCATCCTTCCCAGAAATTATTGATTGTGGACTTTTAAAAAAATTTTACCTTTTTAGCTGACAGAAAAGGATCAGATATGCATAAATAGTTGAACTCGACAGCATATTACTTAAAGCGGAAATGTTTTTGCCAGGACATGTCTTGGTACCTTGTGAAAGCTAACTGCTCTTATTCTTGAGATAGACTTTAAAATGAACCAACTCTGAGAATTACTTCTGTTGCTGTGGTCCATCCCTGAAAACAGATGTCTTGAAACACTTTCCATATTCTTAAAATACTCTTCACTTCTGTTAAGAAGAACATGTTGGTGGGTAATTTTGCAAATGTCTCCCTGTCCCTGACTTCTTGATTAGGAAAAAGGGCGTCTGGGTTTTGAAAAAGAGATTTTCAGAAGATTGTTGGCTTCAGTATTCACGTTCCATCATGTCAGCTGGGACTGTTAGCTTAGTGACCCTCAGCTCAGCCTGTCCCGGCTTTTACGTCCTTGCTTCCTCTGAGCAGGGGCCTCCATCTTAGTCTCATCATATTTAAAGAAATTGATGCTGTTCATCCAGGTGGGGCCTGTGACAGTTATTGCCTGAGCACCAAGTAAGCCAAGCCACCTATGCGACAGCTTCTGGGCGCAGGAGTAATTTCTCTGCACTGGGGTAAAATAGGAAGGAGTGCTCTGTTGATCCTTTGGGAGATGTAGGTTACCTGATGTATGCCTTGGGATGCAGCATGAAGCGGAAATCCATATTGCAATTATGATTTTAGAAGGAACTAAGCATTTCACTAGCCAACCAAGTAACTATTTTCTTTACCCAGAAATCATATTTGAGTTGTAACCCCAGAGTTCAATTTCTCATTGTAGATTCAGCAACTTACTATGTAACATTACTTCTCATTTGAACCACTCACTATCTGTTGTGATTCTGATCAGAAGACATCTTTTGATTATAGTATGTAAGGCAAGCTCTGTAGAATGAGTCAAAACAAGGAGAAACAGAACAAAGCCTTTAGGACCAGAGGCATACACATGGACATTTTACTCACCCTACAGCAGCAAGAATGACCTGCAGCAGGTATTCTACCTGCAGGAGCACTTTGGAACTGTGGGCAAAACCGAAAGGCTAGTGTTTCCATTTGTTCCACGCTGGTGTATGGGGTTGAACTGGAAAATTCCCTGAGGTGTAATTCATTGGCCAAATTTTGAGAGGGTATAGAAGATGACTTTAGAGATGAGTGGTTTTGTGTATGTGTTTAATGATATTCAGCTTGACGTTCTGCAATTTTAAAAGTTATAATAAACTATCTTTTTTTAATCTGGAAGGACAGTGATAAATGAATTCTTAGAATTTGCTATCAAAAGAGTAGCCCCCATCTACAAGCGGGTTTGAAGGAGATCTTGCTGTAAACCTCATTCATCACAGGCACAGTCTGACGGGTTCTGTTGGGGGTTATCATCGTTCTCCTCCCCTGCTAAATGCCTCTTTCTTC
Source organism: Sapajus apella (assembly GCF_009761245.1). Lineage (NCBI taxonomy): Eukaryota > Metazoa > Chordata > Mammalia > Primates > Cebidae > Sapajus > Sapajus apella. The sequence continues at coordinate 456,313 of NW_022437090.1, read as the reverse complement.
CACATGCTGACTGGGTAAAAGGGATGCCCTTTCTCAGACATACTCTTGATTGACTGTGAATTTGTAGCTGTGCTCCTTCTCTGCTTCCAAGGAGTCCGGCTGCTACACAACTCCTCAGTACCCCACATGACAACACATGTAGATAGCGCTTTTGAAGAGGACATACATTTTTACTGCAGTATGAGAGGTCCGGGGGCTCATATTATAAACATTTCCTAACTCTCAGCTTACGCTGGTTTAAAATGTTCAGGTCTCTCTGCTGAATTCTCTTGATGAATTCATAGCTCTCCAACCTCCTCTGTGCTGATTCCCATGCCCCCAACCCCCAGCCTCTGTGTTTTATTTTTTTTCCCATCTCTGTTGGTCCCAGGATGTTTTCTTTGGAGGATATAATAGGTTCACTGCTCACAGGTCAAATTGTGGCATTGAACTCCTCTCATTTCTTGCTATTGGATTGTTTCCTAAACATTGGATAGGAGAATTAGATATTGTTGCTATTTTTATGGGCTGTGTCCTTGATCAAATCTCTGCTGTGGGTCTGAGTCACTTTGCTAACACCGTCTTCAGTTTCAACACTGATCGGCATGCAGGCGAGGGTCATGTTTAATTTACTTCACTAACTGCTGTATTATATTCTAATAGCTTTAGACTTCACATTTCTTATCCTCCTTTGTCTAGACTTGGGATCTTTGGGCAAGGGAGCTTTGTCACAGCAGTTGGGCTGGAACAAATGTTGAGAAGTTTATCAGAAGGCATTGAGATTAGCAGAATAGGTGATGGACATTAAGAACCCCTTCGGTGTCCACGTGTTTTGTTGTACTGTCTTTAACTCGTTCTTGAAGCATAGATTTCAGTGAGCCTTTCAGCTGTTCAGCCAGCAGTTTCCCCCTACTCAGGAAAGACGGTGTGAGCTGTATACCCAGCAGGATGAGACGGGGAGAGTTTTAGCTGCAGCTTCTAGTTTAAGAGCAAAGTCCTTCCTCACCATTGCATCTGTCTGAGTGGGGAAGCTCTTGTTTTCCAAGCTGGAACCGTTTATGGGGAAAACTGAGCAGGGTGGCAAAATGGAAAAGGAACAATTTTCTAGTTTTTCCTGACCCATCATATTGAGGCCTGCTTTGTCTTTCATCTGCAGTACAGCATGTGAATAACAAATTTCTGTATTCAAAATGATCATATTAGAGTGACTGCGTGACCTTTGATTTTAAAGCAGACTAAAACCGGACCAGACTACAATGAAAAATGTAAAATTAGAAACTTGAATTCCAAGCTAAATTTCAGCTTTGACTCACCTAACTCCAGTGAATAGGTGGCAGCTCAGAAACAAGGACGGCACCGCTGCTGTGGGAACGAGCTCACATCCGGCTGGCACTTCGTGAGAGCTCTTTCCTGCCAGGCACGTGTGAATTCCGCGTGGGCAAGACTTGTATGTGCGCTCTGTCATTTCGAAAGGGAAATGATGCCAACCCCAGACGCAGCATGTTCTGAATGAATGATCTGTAAAATATAATAAAAGCTTATAGTTTGAGTAGAACTCTGTGTGTGTGTGAGATTTCACTTTTTACTTTTCTCCTGCAAGTCCCAGTCTACTGATGGGATGTGCCTGCTTATTTTAGGGAAGTGGGGCTCAGCTTACATCCCCATGTGATGATGCCGTTCATACAGTCACAGCAGGAGCAAATCATAGTAAAGGGAAGGTCGCTTAAGAATTCCAGGAAGACACTTGAAGAACCCAGAGCTGAAAGTCCACGATACTTGAACTGGGAGTTTACAACTTGACCCTCTGCTCTCCCAGAATTCCTGGGAGTCTGCCTGAAATTTTGGCCAAGGCGAGCCTGCAAATGTGAAGACTTCCTGATGGTTTCATGGATGAATGTACGGCTGCGGATTGTGTTGTGTTTTGACAGATTTTCATCTTTTTTAGGCTACAACTGCCACTAATGTGAGAATGCTGGCAGGGAGGTCTTAGGGTCAAGGGTGCCACACAAACATGTAAGTTTTTCTCCCAGCTATAAAAGCATATTTGAATTCTTAAATGTTTATTAGAGCACAATGGGGTTACATGTTTAGTCAGGTGAATACCTGCATCCTTTAACTCCCTTAGCTACTAGAGTTCTGGGGTTTAAATGTTTACGTAAATTAGTCAATATGGGGAATGTAGTTTGAAACCAGAATTTTTATACAGCCAATTTTAGAAATGTGTGTATGTACTAGATAGCTTAGTAGTGCATTGAAGATACAAATACCTCCCTAATGCTGTCTTTTAACCTGGGTTTATCATTAGATTACACATACCTCTTTTCCTGCCTTACAATGATTGCTTAGTTTTGTCTGATTTAATTAGTGTCAATTATTGGAGGGACTGTGAGCTTTCTACCTTAGTGGTGTGACTATAGGTCTACTCTGTAGCCAGATGAAAAAGGAAACGGGTCTCTGCCCTTGGCATGTGCTGTGTGGCACCAACCTGGCATTTTCTGCATTTCTTAATAGCCAAGGAATGGTGGCCAGAGGAAATGATTGGTCACTCTAGAAATCCATGCAGCTTCTCTAGTTCTCAAGCCTGGTGAGTGGGTGTCAATATTTAAAGCTGAAAAAGAATTCTCCAAAGTCAATGTTGTGTTTTGTTCCATCAATCCCATCTTGTAACCACTGCAGTGTAAATATAAGACTAACTGCCTGACATTGCACATCCTGCCTGGATGAGGCCTTAGCTGTTTGGGCTCCTGCTGGTGTTCTGGTTTCTGCATTAGCAGTTTCCTTTCCATAGAGAAGGCTAATATTTGCTTATGATTTCAGAAGGTAATTGGGATCTTTCAGGTGGTAAAGCCTGATCTGTCAGGCTTGAAGCGTTTTGACCCTTGATGAAGACACAGTACAGGGTCAACAGATGAAAACCACAGTCTGAAAAATAGAAAATATTCGGGGCATCGTGCAGTGACGGGAACCAGCCCAGCCTTGCCAGAATCGCCTTCCACTGTGAAGCCCTGATCTTCATGTAACATCCCTTCCAAAATCTGAAGTTTGTATTTTATTTTATGTACTCTGCATCAGTGAGGCTTACATAACATTTCAAACTAGAATTGCTTTTAGAAGAGTCTTTGGAAACGGTTGAAAGGTCTGAAATAGACAAGCTTACTAAAAACCCTTTTTTTTTTTTTTTTTTTTTGAGACGGAGTCTCGCTGTGTCGCCCAGGCTGGAATGCAATGGTTAGATCTTGGCTCACTGCAACCTCTGCCTTCCAGGCCATTCTTCTGCCTCAGCCTCCCAAGTAGCTGGGACTACAGGCCCATGCCAACATGCCTGGCTAATTTTTGTGTTTTTAGTAGAGACAGGGTTTTGCCATGTTGGCCAGGCTGGTCTTGAACTCATGACCTCAGGTGATCCACCTACCTGCCTCAGCCTCCCAAAGTGCTGGGATTACAGGTGTGAACCACCGCACCCAGCCCCAAAAAAGCCTTTACTCGTGCCTATGATTAGAAAATGTTTTGTGTTTTAAACAAGAAGGAGGTAGGGGGCTCAGGGCCCTTTTCTGCCAAGGTAGAGTGTTACCTGCCATGTTTAAAACCAGCCATTGGACTGAAGCTGTCACTCTAGTGGGTTGTACAGCCAGTGCCACAGTCTGAGATGAACCCTGAATGATCTAGCCCAGTGGAGGAATGTTTTAACATTCCATGTAGCTAGGAGGATCTAGCTACATGTTTTAACAAAAAACACAGGAAGCCTACGTAGCAACGGGACAGCATTCCTGACAACCCAGCAGCATCTATAGATCACCGGAAGAGGAGGGCCGAATCTCCCATTATAAACAAAAAAGACACAGGAAGCTTCCCTAGTAACCTGAAGGAGTTCCTAGAAACCCAATAGCACCTCCACAGGCAGACAAGTGACCTCATCAAGCAGCTCCCTGACACCACAGCCAGGTAAATCCACAAAGATGGGGAAAGAAACAGTGCAAAAAAGATGAAACCATCAAAGACCAGAACCCCTCTTCTCCTCCAAGGGATCACAACTCCTCAACAACACAGGATCACAACTTGACCAAGGAGTGTGATGAATTGACAGAAACAGACTTCAGAAGGTGGATAATAACAAACTTTCAGAGCTAAAGGAACACGTTCTAACTCAATGCAAAGAAACCAAAAACCTTGAAAAAAGGTTAGACAAAATGCTAGCTAGAATAACCAGCTTAGAGAAGAGCATAAACCACTTGATGGAGTTGAAAAAAAACAGCACAAAAACTACGTGAAACAGGGCCGGGCGCGGTGGCTCAAGCCTGTAATCCCAGCACTGTGGGAGGCCGAGGCGGGTGGATCACGAGATCAAGAGATCGAGACGATCCTGGTCAACATGGTGAAACCCCGTCTCTACTAAAAATACAAAAAATTAGCTGGGCATGGTGGCGCGTGCCTGTAATCCCAACTACTCAGGAGGCTGAGGCAGGAGAATTGCCTGAACCCAGGAGACGGAGGTTGCGGTGAGCCGAGATCGTGCCATTGCACTCCAGCCTGGGTAACAAGAGCAAAACTCCGTCTCAAAAACAAAAAAACAACAACAACAAAAAAAAAACTACGTGAAACAAACACAAGTTTTAATAGCCGAATCGATCAAGCAGAAGATAGGATATCAGAGATTGAAGATCAACTCAATGAAATAAAAAGAGAAGACAAGACAAGAGAAAAAAGAGTGAAAAGAAATGAACAAAGCCTCCAAGAATATGGGATTATGTGAAAAGACCTAATCTACGCTTGATCGGTGTAGCTGAATATGATGGGGAGAATGCATCCAAGCTGGAAAACACACTCCAGGATATTATCTAGGAGAACTTCCCAAGCCTAGCAAGGCAGTCCAAATTTCAAATTCAAGAAATACAGAGAACTCCACAAAGATATTCCTCAAGAAGAGAAACCCCAAGGCACATACTCGTCAGATTCGCCAGGGTTGAAATGAAGGAAAAAATGCTAAGGGCAGCCAGAGAGAAAGGTCAGGTCACCCACAGAGGGAAGCCAATCAGACTTACAGCAGATCTCTCAGCAGAGACCCTACAAGCCAGAAGAGAGTGGGGGCCAATATTCAACATCCTTAAAGAAAAGACCTTTCAACTCAGAATCTCCTATCCAGCCAAACTAAGCTTTGTAAATGAAGGAGAAATAAAATCCTTTACAGACAAGCAATTAGTGAGAGCTTTTGTCTCCACCAGACCTGCCTTACAAGAGCTGAAAGAAACACTAAGCACGGAAAGCAAACCAGTTGGCAAAGACCAAAAATTCAATGAAGAAAATGAGTCAACTAATGGGAAAGAAAACCAGCCAGTAACAAAATGGCAGGATCAACCTCACACATAACAATATTAACATTGAATGTAAATGGCCTAAACACCCCAATCAAAAGACACAGACTGGCAAACTGGATAAAAAGTCAGAACCCATCAGTGTGCCGAATTCAGGAAACCCATCTCACATACAAAGACGCACATGGACTCAAAATAAAGGGATGGAAGAAGATTTACCAAGCAAATGGAGAACAAAAAAAAAGCAGGGGTTGCAATCCTAGTCTCTGATAAAATGGACTTCAAAACAACAAAAATCAAAAGAGACAAAGAAGGACACTACATAATGGTAAAGGGATTAATCCAACAGGAAGAGCTAACTATTCTAAATATATACGCCCCCAACACAGGAGCACCCAGATACATAAAGCAAGTTCTTAATGACCTAAGACAATATTTAGACTCCCACACAATAATAGTGGGAGACTTCAACACTCCACTGTCAATATTAGATCAATGAGACAGAAAATTAACAAGAATATCCAGGAATTGAACTAAGACCTGGACCAAGCAAACCTAATAGACATTTACACAACTCTCCACCCCAAATCCACAGAATATACATTCTTCTCAGCACTACATCACACCTACTCTAAAATTGACCACATAATTGGAAGTAAATCACTCCTCAGCAAATACAAAAGAACGGAAATCATAATGAACAGTCTCTCAGACCACAGTGCAATCAAAGTAGAACTCAGAATTCAGAAACTAACTCAGAACCTCACAGCTTCATGGAAACTGAACAACTGGCTCTTGAATGTTGACTGGATAAACAATGAAACGAAGGCAGAAATAAAGATGTTCTTCGAAACCAATGAGAACTAAGACACAACATACCAGAATCTCCGGGACACATTTAAAGCAGTGTCTAGAGGAAAATATATAGCAATAAATGCCCACATGAGAAGCAAGGAAAGATCGAAAATTGACAACCTATTGTCAAAATTGAAAGAGCTAGAGGAGCAAGATCAAAAAAACTCAAAACCTAGCAGAAAACAAGAAATAACTAAGATCAGAGCAGAACTGAAGGAGACAGAGACAGAAAAAAAACCCTTCAAAAAAAATCAATAAATCCAGGAGCTGGTTTTTCAAAAAGATCAACAAAATAGACAGACCACTAGCCAGATTAATAAAAAAGAAAAGAGAGAATAACCAAACAGATGCAATAAAAAACGATAAAGGGGATATCACCACAGATTTCACAGAAATTCAAACCATCATCAGAGATTATTACAAACAACTCTATGCACATAACTTAGTAAACCTGGAAGAAATGGATAAATTCCTGGACACTTGCATCCTCCCAAACCTAAACCAGGAAGAAGTTGAAACCCTGAATAGACCAATAACAAGGGCTGAAGTTGAGGCAGCAATCAACAGTCTACCACCCAAAAAAAGCCCAGGTCCAGATGGGTTCACAGCCTAATTCTACCAGACATACAAAGAGGAGCTGGTGCCATTCCTTCTGAAACAATTCCAAACAATCCAAAAAGAGAGATTCCTTCCCAAATCATTTTATGAGATGAACATCATCCTGATACCAAAACCTGGCAGACTCAACAAGAAAAGAAAACTTCAAGCCAATATCCATGATGAACATAGATGCAAAAATCTTTAATAAAATACTGGCAAGCCAATTGCAATAGCACATCAAAAAGCTTATCCACCATGATCAAGTAGGTTTCATCCCAGGGACGCAAGGCTGGTTCAACATATGCAAGTCTATAAATGTAATTCACCACATAAACAGAACCAAAGACAAAAACCACATGATTATCTCCATAGATGCAAAGAAGGCCTTTGACAAAACTCAGCAGCCCTTTATGTTAAAAACCCTCAATAAACTAGGTGTAGATGGAATGTATCTCAAAATAATAAAAGCTATTTATGACAAACCCACAGCCAATATCATACTGAATGGGCAAAAACTGGAAGCATTCCCTTTGAAATCTGGCACTAGACAAGGATGCCCTCACTCACCACTCCTATTCAATATAGTATTGGAAGTTCTAGCCACAGAAATCAGGCAAGAAAAAATAAATGAAGGGTATTCGATCAGGAAAGGAAGAATTCAAATTGTCTCTATTTGCAGATGACATGATTGTATATTTAGAAGACCCCATCGTCTCAGCCCCAAATCTCCTGAAACTGATAAGCAACTTCAGCAAAGTCTCAGGATACAAAATCAAGGTGCAAAAATCACAAGCATTCCTATACACCAATTACAGACTTAAAAAGAGGCAAATCAAGAATGAACTGCCATTCACAATTGCTACAAAGAGAATAAAATACCTGGGAATACAACTAACAAGGAATGTAAAGGACCTCTTCAAGGAGAACTACAAACCACTGCTCAACGAAATAAGAGAGGACACAAACAGATGGAGAAACATTCCATGTTCATGGTTAGGAAGAATCAATATCTTGAAAATGGCCATACTGCCCAAAGTAATTTACAGATTCAATGCTATCCCCATCAAGCTACCAATGACCTTCTTCACAGAACTGGAAAAAAACACCTTAAACTTCATATGGAACCAAAAGAGCCTGCATAGCCAAGTCAATTCTAAGCAAAAGGAACAAAGCTGGAGGCATCACACTACCAGACTTCAAATAATTCTCTAAGGCTACAGTAATCAAAACAGCATGGTACTGGTACCAAAATAGAGATATAAACCAATGGAACAGAGCAGAGGCCTTGGAGGCAACACAACACATCTATAACCATCTGATCTTTGACACACCTGACAAGAACAAGCAATGGGGAAAGGATTCCCTGTTTAATAAATTGTGTTGGGAAAACTGGCTAGCCATGTGCAGAAAGCAGAAACTGGACCCCTTCCTGACACCTTACACTAAAATTAACTCCAGATGCATTAAAGACTTAAACATAAGACCTAACACCATAAAAACTCTAGAAGAAAATCTAGGCAAAACTATTTAGGACATTGGCATAGGCAAGGACTTCATGACCGAAACACCAAAAGCATTGACAACAAAAGCCAAAATAGACAAATGGACCTAATCAAAGTCCACAGCTTCTGCACAGCAAAAAAAAAAAAAACAAAACAAAACAACAACAACAACAACAACAAAAAAAAACAGTCATTAGAGTGAATCAGCAACCAACAGAATGGGAAAACAATTTTGCTGTTTACCCATCTGACAAAGGGCTGATATCCAGAATTTACAAAGAACTAAAACAGATTTACAAGAAAAAAACTAACAACCCCATTCAAAAGTGGACAAAGGATATGAACAGACACTTTTCAAAAGAAGACATACATGAGGCCAACAAACATATGAAAAAATGCTCATCATCACTGGTCATCAGAGAAATGCAAATCAAAACAACATTGAGATGCCATCTCATGCCAGTTAGAATGGTGCTCATTAAAAAATCTGGAGACTACAGATGCTGGAGAGGATGTGGAGAAATAGGAACACTTTTACGCTGTTGGTGGGAGTGTAAATTAGTTCAACCATTGTGGAAGACAGTGTGGCGATTCCTCAAGGACCTAGAAATAGAACTTCTATTTGACCCAGCAATCCCTTTACTGGATATATATCCAAAGGATTATAAATCATTCTACTATAAGAACACGTGCACACGAATGTTCATTGCAGCACTGTTTGCAATATCAAAGACCTGGAACCAACCCAAATGCCCATCGATGATAGACTGGACAGGGAAAATGTGGCACATATACACCACGGAATATTATACAGCCATCAAAAACAATGAGTTTGTTTCATTTGTAGGGACATGGATGAACCTGGAAACCATCATTCTCAGCAAACTGACAGAAGAGCAGAAGATCAAACACCGCATGTTATCACTCATAGGCGGGTGTTGAACAATGAGAACACATGGACACAGGGAGGGGAGCACTACACACTGGGGTCAGTTGTGGGAAATAGGGGAGGGACGGTGCGGGGTGGGGAGCTGGGGAGAGATAGCAAGGGCAGAGATGCCAGAGGTAGATGATGGGGAGGAAGGCAGCAAATCACACTGCCACGTGTGTACCTATGCAACAATCTTGCATGTTCTTCACATGTACCCCAAAACCTAAAATGCAATAAAATAAATGGGAAAAGAAAAAAGATAAAACACACACACACACACACACACAAAAAGAACTAAAACAGATTTACAAGAAAAAAACATACAAGCCCATTCAAAAGGGGGCAAAGGATATGAACAGACACTTTACAAAAGAAGACATGTATGAGGCCAACAAACACATGAAAAAATGCTCATCATCACTGGTCATTAGAGAAATGCAAATCAAAACTACACTGAGATACCATCTCACGCCAGTTAGAATCGTGATCATTAAAAAATCTGGAGACAACAGATGCTAGAGAGGATGTGGAGAAATAGGAACACTTTTACACTGTTGGTGGGAGTGTACATTCGTTCAGCCATTGTGGAAGACAGTGTGGTGATTCCTTAAGGACCTAGAAATAGAAATTCCATTTGACCCAGCAATCCCATTACTGGGTATATATCCAAAGGATTATAAATCATTCTACTATAAGGACACATGCACACGAATGTTCATTGCAGCACTGTTTACAATAGCAAAGACTTGGAACCAACCCAAATGTGCATCGATGATAGACTGGACAGGGAAAATGTGGCACATATACACCATGGAATACTATGCAGCCATAAAAAACGATGAGTTCGTGTCCTTTGTAGGGACATGGATGAGCCTGGAAACCATCATTCTCAGCAAACTGACACAAGAGCAGAAAATCAAACACCGCATGTTCTCACTCATAGGTAGGTGTTGAACAATGAGAACACATGGACACAGGGAGGGGAGCATCACACACTGGGGTCTGTTGGAGGAAATAGGGGAGGGACAGTGGGGGGTGGGGAGTTGGGGAGGGATAATATGGGGAGAGATGCCAGATATAGGTGATGGGGAGGAAGGCAGCAAACCACACTGCCATGTGTGTACCTATGCAACAATCTTACATGTTCTTCACATGTACCCCAAAACCTAAGATGCAATTAAAAAAAAAACACTGAGATACCATCTCACGCCAGTTAGAAGGGCAATCATTAAAAAATCTGGAGACAACAGATGCTGGAGAGGATGTGGAGAAATAGGAACACTCTTACACAGTTGGTGGGAGTGTAAATTAGTTCAACCATTGTAGAAGACAGTGTGGCAACTTCTCAAGGATCTAGAAACAGAAATTCCATTTGACCCAGCAATTCTGTTACTGGGTATATACCCAAAGAACTGTAAATCATTCTACCATAAAGACACATGCACTCGTATGTTCATTGCAGCCCTGTGTACAAAAGCAAACACCTGGAACCAACTCAAATGCCCATCAATGATAGACTGGACAATGAAAACATGGTAATATATACCATGGAATACTACACAGCCATAAAAAACAGTGAGTTCGTGTCCTTTGTAGGGACTTGGATGAGTATGAAAACCATCATTCTCAGCAAACTGACACAAGAACAGAAAGTCAAACACCGCATGTTCTCACTCATAGGTGGGTGTTAAACAATGAGAACACATGGACACAGGGAGCGGAGCATCACACACTGGTGGCAGTTGGAAGGGGCAGGGGAGAGACAGCAGGGGGTGGGGAGGGATAACAGGGGGAGAAATGCCAGATATAGTATGCACCTAAAGTAAAATAAATAAATTTTAAAAAACCCCAGCCACTGGGGCTTTGCAACACAGTAAAACCTCAGTTAATAAAACAATTACTGCTGAAATGGGGTGTAGTTTAAAAAAAACCAGAATAATAACATCAATTACCTCGACTTTTTGTCTCCCTTACTTCTATAGAAATGATACTCACTGCTGTAATCCCAACAGTGTGAGGCCAAGGCAGGAGAATTACTTGAACACAGGAGTCCAAGACCAGCTTAGGCAAGATATTGAGACCCTCTCTTTACAAAATAATTATAGTAATAATAATAATTTAAAAATTAGCCAGGCATTCCTATAGTGCTAGCTACTCAGGAGGCAAAGGTGGGAGAATTGACTGAGCCCAGGACTTCGATTCTGCCGGGAGCTGTGATAGCGTCACTGCACTCCAGCCTGGGCGACAGCGAGACCCTGTCTCTATCTAAAAATACATACAAGTAAAATAAAAAAGGGTGAACAAAACACACAAATCTCTCTTCATTTTAGCTGCTCCCTGCAGGCCTCTGTTAACAGCCCCCAAAGCCCAGGTGGTCTTGGAGGAGTGGCCCTCTAGGACTTCCTGTGCTTTGGAGTCAGGAAGAATTTTTCTTTTCAGAAAAAGAATTAACTTTTTAAAATTTACAGGCATAGGTACTCATGGTGCAGAATCAAAAGGTACAAAGGGTACAGGGTGAAAGTGCTTTCAGTTGCCCTGCTTAGAGCCAATCAGTGTTATCTTCTTCAAAATCAAAGGCAGCTGGGTGCAGTGGCTCACACCTGTCATCCCAGAACTTTGGGAGGCCAAGAGGGCTCGATCACTTGAGTCCCAGAATTCAAGACCAGCCTGGGCAACAAGGCAAAACCCCATCTCTACAAAAAAATACAACTATGGAAAAAGCCCAGCATGTTGGGCTTTTTTAAATTTACAGGCATAGGTACTCACGGTGCAGAATCAAAAGTCCCACCTACTCGGGAGGCTGAGGTGGGAGGACTGCTTGAGCCAGGGAGATCAAGGCTGCAGCGAGCCGTGATCTCACCACGGCACTCCAGCCTGAGCGACAGAGCGAGACTTGGTTTCCAAAAACAAAAAGCAAAAGAAACCAAAGGCAGAAGGTCTTATTCTGGGCTCAGCTACGCTTGGGGATTCTGCCTGCTTTCAGGCCTGGAGGAAGCAGTGGCTCAGCTGGGGAGAAGGGGAGGGGCTTCTCTCTGCCTTCGCATCCTGGGGTTTGTAATCCAGGAGAGTATTGCATTCCCAGCACCATGGGGCTGAGGGGAAGACATGAGTTCAGAAATGGAGAGGAACAAGAGGATTAGGAGCCCCTTGGTGTCCCTACCCTTGAGCAGGCCTCTGCGTGGACACAGGGTTACAGGATGAATCGTCTCTTGACAAGCTCCTCTGTTCCAATTAAAGCTGAGCTCTGTGTAGAATGAACCAAAGAAGAAAGCCGTTTGCTTTCATCCCTGTACTTGAGGGTGGGGTAGAAGTGGGAGGGTCTGCAGGTGTGAGGGGGTGGGCCTTTGATCCTCTCCCCACGCCCAGCCTGCTGCCAGAGCTTCCCAGGGCCCTAGCGCCTCTTCTTACGCCATCAGAAAGGATGGGGGAAGTGCTCTTGTGTGGGTGAGGATATGTAATGAACTGTCTACTGAAGGAAAGGGGGCACACACCATTTCCATTCCTAGACTTTACCTCCTGAGGTGTGGATTTAGGATATAGCTCTGCTCCTTTAATTTATTCATATTTTTAATTTTTGAATTTTTTTTTGAGATGGAGTCTTGCTTTGTTGCCCAGGCTGGAGAGCAGTGTCATGATCTCAGCTCACTGCAACCGCCACCTCCTGAGTTCAAGTGATCCTCCTGCCTCAGGCTCCTGAGTAGCTGGGACTACAGGCACCCGCCACCACGCCCGGCTAATTTTTGTATTTGTAGTACAGACAGGGCTTCACCATGTTGGCCAAGCTGGTCTCGAACTCCTGAGCCCAGGCAATCTGCCCACCTCGGCCTCCCAAAGTGCTGGGATTACAGGCGTGTCACCATGCCCAGCCTCTGCTCCTTTTCTATGTGACTTTAGATGTACGACTTGTCCTCCCTGGGCCTCCATTTGCCCACTGGAAGATGAGGAATAGAGCTGGAGCAGGGACTGTACATTTCGGTGCTGCAGGGGCAGGTAACACCTGCGGGAAGGCGAGGCAAGTGGCTCACATCCTGTGAGCTGTGGGGGCTGCGATGAGCCAGAGGACACCTTCCTTTAGGGCAGCTGCTTCAGTTGTGGGGAAATGGGGTTCTATAAGGGAAGTCAATGAGTAAAGTGCACTGAAGAGCTGAACTTGGTAGGACTGAAAAAAGGAAGTCACTTGTGTCTCCCACTTTCTTCAATAATGCTCTGAATTCTCTTCTCCACCCTTAGATGTCATCTTGGAGGAACAGATCAGATTCCATGATTCCTGATCACTTTCCAATACAGGAATTATTATATATATCTTTGAGGCAGGGTCTTGCTCTGTTGCCTTGGCTAGGGTGCAATGGTGCAATCACAGCTCACTGCAGCCTCAACCTACTAGACTCAAAATCCTCATGCTTCAAGCTCTCACATACCAGGGACTAAAGGCATATGCTACCACACCCAGCGTAGCTCATGCCTGTAATCTCAGCACTTTGGGAGGCTGAGGTGGGCGGATCATGAGGTCAGGAGATCAAGACCATCCTGGCTAACACGGTGAAAACCCATCTTTACTAAAAATACAAAAAGAAAATTAGCCAGGTGGCGTGGTGGCATGCACCTGTAGTCCCAGCTACTTGGGAGGCTGAGGTAGGAGAATCGCTTGAACCCAGGAGGTGGAGATTGCAGCGAGCCGAGATCGTGCCACTGCACTCTAGCCTGGGTGACAGAGCGAGACTCTGACTCAAAAAAAAAAAAAAAAAAAGAATTCTCCAGGTGAGAAGCAGGATCTGTCCACTCCCCCACCCCCACCCCACCCATCTACAAGTTCCGGAAGGCTCCTCATTGGGCTTGGGGTATTGGAGTAGTAGGAGTGGAAGAGTTGGAACTCTCCCTTCCTGGGTCCATGGATTCCCTTCGGCGCAGTCCTTTGAATTGTCTTTTCTTGCGGAGCTGTTGGGGTGACTGGTTTTGCCCTCCTTCCATATATCATGCATTGTGTGTCTTGCAACCGGAATCCCTTCTTCTTCTTCTTTTTTTTTTTTTGAGAGACATGGCCTCGCTATGTTGCCCAGGCTGGAGTGCAGTAGCTATTCACAGTGGCTATTCACAGGAGCGAACCCACTACCGATCAGCACAGGAGTTTTGACCTGCCCCATTTCTGACCTGGGCCATTTCACCCCTCCTTAGGCAATCTGGCGTTCACCAGTGGGGGGGGGGGTCACCGTATTGATGCCGAACTTAGTGTGGACACCCGATCAGCATAGTGCACTACAACTCAGAACTCCTGGACTCAAGAGATCCTCCAGCCTCAGCCTCCCAAGTAGCTGGGACTACAGGCATGCACCACCACGCCCAGCCGGAATCCCTTCTTGTTCTCTGCTTTGAAATTTTATGAATACCCAGTAACATCACATTACAAATCTAGATTTTTTAGGTAAACTTTCCAAATTTTTATATATTAGCTCAAAATTATTCAACATTGCATGAGCCAAACAAGTTTGCCTGTGGGCTGTCCATTGCGCAGGAGCTATCAGTTTTTAAGGGCTCTAAAGAGCTCTGGCTCTGAGCCCAGTTTAGAAAGAGCCCTGCATCTCCTCCAGTACTCATCATCTGTGAATTTCTGATTTTCCTGGATTTAGTATGAGCCACTGGAAGGAACTCTGGGTGACAGGAGTATTATCCTGCGTGGATACCGTCAGTGTCCTAGAGAAAGAAGAGAGGCAGCGAAGGACCAGCAGGTGGCAGGAGAGAGTAAACCCTGGCCTCAGTGCCCATTCCGTGGAGGTTCGGTGGTCCTTGAGGAGGCTGGACACAGGATGTGCTGCACTTCACAAAAAGCTGTGCTTCCAGCGGGGTCTGAAAGCTCTTTGCCTTTGGAATCTTAGAAATGTGGGTGGAAGGTGCCTGAATCATCTAAACCAATAATATGTGTTGATCTAAGGCAAACTGAGCCAGGTGCCGTGGCTCGCACCTGTAATTCCAGCTACTTGGGAGGCTGAGGTAGGAGGCTCACTTGAGCCCAGGAGTTTGAGACCAGCCTGGGCAACACAGGGAGAGCCCATCTCATTTTAAAATAAATGCTGTCAGCTGGGTATGGTGGCTCAGGCCTGTAATCTCAGCACTTTGGGGGGCCAAGGGGGGCTGATCACTGGAGGTCAGGAGCTGCCCCGTCTCCACTAATAATACAAAAATTAGCTAGGTGTGGTGGGATTACACCCGTAATCCCACATACTCGGGAGGCTGAGGCAGGAGAATTGTTTGAACCTGGGAGGCAGAGGTTGAAGTGAGCTGAGATTGAGCCACTGCACTCCAGCCTGGGTGACAGAACAAGACTGAGTCTCAAAAAATAAATAAATAAATGCTGTCAAAGTGTAATGCTTGTATTTAAAATCAAATCTGTTTGGATTCAGAATAAACTGTTTTCACTTTTTTGTTGTTGTTGTCTTTAACAGACAATGTCTTGCTCTGTTGCCCAGGCTGGAGTACAGTGGCCCAATCACAGCTCACTGCAGCCTTGAACTCCTGGGCTCAAACAATCCTCCCACCTCAGCCTCGTGAGTAGCTGGGACAGCAGATGCACACCACCCCCCCACCAGCTAATTTAAAAAAATTTTTATAGATGTAGGGTCTTGCTGTGTTACCCAAGCTGGTCTTGAACTCCTGGGCTCAAGTAATCCCCCTGCCATGGGCTCCCAAAGTGCTGGGATTACAGGTGTGAGCTACCATGCCTGGCCAGTAGTCAGCTTCTATCTTTCCTTCATGCATATAATGCACAGTTTTCATAGAGTCATAGCCTGTGGAGGTTGGAAGGGACTTTCAGGGTCATCTTAGCTGACTTGACTCTTCTGTCATTTCTGCGACATCCCTAAACAGAAGACGCAAGCCTGGCTGTGAACGCCTCCAGAGGCGGGAGCTCATGACTTACAGTGGCTTCTACCTGCTGTTCTGTTTTCCGCAAGTTGAATTCCTCTTTCATGTGACAATTTAGAAGGTTTCAAGACAGCTCTCAGCTGCCACCTGTGACTGCCTGTAAACATCCCATTCTCTGTGATCCAACGAGACACAGCAGGAAAAGCAGGCATCTGTGGACAGAGGACGGCTTCTGACATCTCATGGGGCAATGTCCTGCAGCTCTTCCCTGTCTGACTCCCAGGGATTCAGGCAAATGCTATATTTTTATAATTTTACCATAAGATTCAACAATCATGCTCCTTGGTATTTACTCAAAGGAGTTAAAAACTTACATCTACACAGAAACCTATACATGGAAGTTTATAGCAGCTTTATTGATCATTGCCAAAACTCGGAAGCCACCAAGATGTTCTTCAGAGGTGAATGGATAAACAGACTGTGGTACATCCAGACAATGGAATACCATTCAGTGCTAAAAAGAAAGACCTGTCAAGCCATGAAAAGACATGGAAGAATCTTAAACGTATATTACTAACAGAAAGAAGCCAGTCTGAAAAGCATACATACTGTATGATTCCAGCTACGTGACATTCTGAAAAACGCAAAACTATGAAGGTAGTTAAAAGATCACTGGCCGGGCGCAGTGGCTCACGCATTTAATGCCAGCACTTTGGGAGGCCAAGGTGAGAGGATAACCTGAGGTCAAGAGTTCGAAACCAGGCTGGCCAACATGGCAAAACCCCATCTCTACTAAGTATACAAAAATTAGCTGGGCACAGTGCTAGGCACCTGTAATCCCAGCAACTCCAGAGGCTGAGGCAGGACAATTGCTTGAACCCAGGAGGCAGAGGTTGCAGTGAGCTGAGATCGCGCCATTGCACTCCAGCCTAGGAGACAGAGCAAGACTTCATCTCAAAAAAAAAAAAAAAAAAAGTCACTGGTTGCCAGGGATTAGGATGGAGAGAGGGCTGAAGAGGTGGAACACAGGATTTTTAGGAAAGTGAAACTACTCTGTATAATACTATAATGGTGGATACCCGTCATTATACATTTGTGCAAACTCAGACTATGCAACACCAAGGGTGAACCCTCATGTGAACTACGGACTTTGGGTAATAATGATGTGTCAATATTGGCTTATCAATTATAGCAAACACACCACTGTGGTGGGGGAGGTTAATAAGAGGGGAAGCTGTGCATAGGTGGGGGTAGGGAGTATATGACAGCTCTCTGTACTTTCCTCTACATTTTGCTTTGAATCTAAAACTGCTCTAAAAAAATAGTCTACTTTAAATATATATGACAATTTAAATTATGATATGTTTTTATTATTTTAAATAAATTAATAAACATAAAAATGTATATTTCCCATCTCTGTCCATCAAAGAGGCTTAGAAACAATGATCACCAAGTAGCAGTGAGTACTTCCTATACCTAGATTGTAAATTCTAATACCATTCTCCACCAAAAGGAATTCTTTAAAGAATTTTGGATTCCAGATGTAAGACAGAAGATATACAAGATAAGCCAAGAAGATTGTATCCTTCCTGAAAGCCAGGGAACTATGGAAGACTACCGAGGCTTATTCAAAGGAATTCAGGAAGTAACTTGAGGACGAAGATGGGACTATGTGAGCACAATAAGTAAAAGAAGTGCAATGGATTGAATTGCTTCTCCCTTAAAGAGTTCCGGCTAGAAAGTGAAGATGCAATACCAGAGTCACCATTTTGCAAGCCAGCTAATGGATCGCTAGACAATGATCATCAATGTCTACTAACATCATAAAAGGAGAGCCCAGTAGACAGTATGTTCCTCCTAATGGTACAACATCACCTATGAGGGATTCTTGCTCAAAATTATATCTCACATCTATAGATCTAACTCTCAGTTTACAGGGAAGATCTGGAACAGCAGAAGGTATTTTAAACACACCATTCACACAACCTGGAATGTGAGAAACGCTACAGGAAGAAATGGTCTGGTTTCTTCAACAAATAATGTTTACAAGAAAAAGAAAAAATTTAAAGAGACGTGAGAGACATCAAGTAAAGGTGATATGTAGATTTGGGAAATTTGAACACTCACTGGATATTTGATGATATTACAGATTTGCTTCAAAACAATCCATTTGTTCTAGAAAGTGGAGTGGGCAGTGAGTTGAAAGAAGTGCGGCCATGCGTTGATGGTTTTCTTTTATCCAGGTACTTAATCGGTACTTAACGGTTCATTGATCTTTACTCTTGTTATGCTTTAAATTTTTTCAATAACAAACTTAAGGAGTGGTTGTGAGGGTCACATATCTGAGGTAATGTATACATAAGAGCCTGTATGTATAAAATAATATGAGAATGTAAGGCAAGATTGTTTTTATTTTCAATTCCTCCTCTGGAAGAGGATTTTTCTTGGCCCCAAGCTATAAAGATATTGGGAAAAGGAACATGGGGGAATTATTCAAGTATAAGAGAAGTCTCTCTTTGATTTTCTGTAACCAAATACCACTGAATCTGCTGACTTCGGAATCCTGACACTTGAGTCCTAAGGCAGAACTCCCTGAGCCAGGCCTTCAACCACCTGCAGGGAGGGTGATCTCAAGGGTGGGAAAGGAAGTGGGGATAGTGGGTGGCAGTTGGCCAAGTGATGAAGTAGGTGAATCACAGTTGGCTGGAAGCAGGCATCAGCACTGGGTGGGGCCTGGCAAATGACACAGCTGGATTTCCTGGCTCCAGCCCCAACCAGCAGACCAGCATCCTATGTTTCTGGGTATCTTGGGAAGCCAGCAGCTGCCTACAGGACAAAGGAACACCACTGCCCCTTCAGATTTAGGGGAATTTGAGGGTGGGCAGTTGAATCTGAGTTGGCTTTCTTTGGGACTTGCACACAGACAGCTCCCAAACCCTTCCCCCTGCCTCAGTGTTGAGTCTCAACACCACTATCCAAAGAGGTGCCTGGTTGGAGCCTAGCCTCCAGAACCCAATGGTATCTGTTAAAGAGAAAACCAGGGTGGTATAGAAGCCCAGGTGAGTGTGTGGAGGCTTCAGTGCTGTGGCCAGGAGGCCAGGACCTTTGTTCTGGTCCTGCCTCTTCCTGGTCTGGTCATGGACTCCTCCTCCCTGGGCCCAAGTTACCCCAGAACTTGGGTAAGGCCCCGAAATCTTTTCTTGTAAAAATCCCTGCAGCGATTGTGATGATCACACAGGTTAGAAACCTGCACCCAACCAGATGGTCACTAAATCTTCTTTTAACTTGGGCTTCTAGAGAATGTTCCTGCCTGATTCCTTGCCTTTCTCTGAAGACTGTGTTCATTTAATTAGATAAATAAATATGAGACGTGCTCCTTCAAGTGGAGAGAAAAGGAAAGTCAATATTTCTTGAGGACATATTCTGTGCTGGGTGCTTTACCAACTTCGTCTCTGTGCTTCCTACCCAGCAGACAGTGACAGACTAGTCTGTAGATGTGTTCAGTAACTTGCCTTTCTCCCTTTTTCTGACTTTGAAACAAAAAAGCTACTCTGCTTGAGATTTCCACACACTCTAAGGGAAGGAAAGTGGGAATAGGAACCCACATTCCTTTTTTGCTATTTTATTTACATTTAATTTTTTTAACATAAAAGTTTCAACTATAATGAACAATTATTACCTTCAAACCTCAGCATCACATCACACCATATACCCATGTAACAAACCTCCATATGTACCCCTGAATGTAAAATAAAATTGACATTATTTTTAAAGTTATTATCTGTCTTGTATCTCTCCATATTCCAAAACTGTCCCCCAACCCACCATCAAGACAATTATTTTCACTCTTTCTTTTGGTAGTTATCTCTATAATATTAAAATATTATGGTTTGTATATACCTATACAACAATCTTTCAAGAACTGCACATGTACCCCAGAACTTAAAGTATAATAAAAAATTATGCTAATCCTTTTTGATATGTCATTTTAGACATATATAGACATATTTAGACAAATTTCTTGTTATGATTGAGTTATGAGATGGTGTAACTCTTATTATCTCCCCTACCCCATCCTCTCAATATAGTGGAATCACTTGTATTTTAAGTTAACAATCAGGGTTTACATCATCAAGACTTTAAAAAAATTGTTTGTGGCAGTCAAGTACTATGCTCTGACTACATTCTCTTTCCTTCGTAGCTTTTTGTTTTTCCTTGAGTTATTAATTGCCCATATTTTTACCTGCATAATGTTCTATACTTCTTTTCAAAGGATCCATTGTATAATCAATCATATCATTTATGTTATCGACCTATGTTTTTCCTAAAGATCTCCCTTGGGTGGCAAAGCGAGACTCTGTCTCAAAAACAAAAACAAGCAAACAAACTCAAGCCTGGCATACAAGGCCTCCACAGTCAGGCCACCACTTCCCTCTTCAGCCTCACCCTCCGTGAGCTCCTTTTCACCAGACATGTTCCAGCTCCAGCTATGCTGAACGATTCCTGTTCTTCTGTGAAGCCATGCTCTCTCTCACCACCAGCTCTGTGCACACATTGCTTTTTCTCTCTTTTCTCAAGAACTCCTACTTATCTTGCAAGTCTCAACTTAGATTTTCCTTCTTACGGAAAGATCTTCTTGGTCCCAAGACTAGTTTATACTCCTATCCTGCTCAGTGTGTATCACTAGGGCAGCAATTCTCATTCTGTTTTCGAATGACCTTTTCACTTGTCTTCACTAAGCTGCAACTTCCTTTCGAGCAGGGACAATAGGAACAATGGTTTGATCCCTGTTATATTCACGGTGGGTGGCACAGGGTAGGCAGGAAGTAAATACTTGTTGAACAAATTAATACATGAAGAAATGCTGGAGCCCCATGTCAGGTGCAGAAGGTGAGGTTTGGAAGGGCCAAGTAAATTAGTCAAGGTCACTCAGGCAGGATCTGAACCGAGGTCCCTCTGGCGACACAGCCAAAGAGCCCCTGTTGAGTGATGGGGTACCTCATCTTTGGAGCTGCATTTGCTTTGCTAATCCCTGGCCTCTGGCTCAGAGCTGTTGTTATTTGCTCCCCTGGCTCAGTAGGCATTAAGTTCCTAGGGCCCTCAGGGGCGGGTTTTATCTCCAGCTGACCCCATCTGGGTCTGCCAAGGTTCCATAGCTGGTTTCCATCAGCCCGGTGCCTATCATAAAATACCCCAGCCCTGAAGGGAGTCAAGTGGGGTCAGCCCCTTTCTCCACCAGGCTCCTTTAACCTGCCCATCTTTCTCCTCTCCCTTTCTCAATATCCCACTGGAACATGCATTTTCTCTACCTCTGGCTCCTGCGGAGACACAGGCTGAGGGTTTTGATGGGGGATGCAGGGTGGAAAGTGTGAGGGAGGCAGCGTTTGGGGGCCCTCACTGATTACTCCCTTAATGAGCTGGGGTGTGAGTTCCGTTTTGGCCAAATTCACAGGATGCTGCCCTCCTGGGAAGAAGTTGGGCTGAAGGTGGAGATTATTTTTCAGCTTCTGAAGCAACATCCACTCAGAAAACATGATGTCACCAAGGATGGTTGGATTACCCCGCAGGGCGCTGG
Organism: Sapajus apella; assembly: GCF_009761245.1. Lineage (NCBI taxonomy): Eukaryota > Metazoa > Chordata > Mammalia > Primates > Cebidae > Sapajus > Sapajus apella. The sequence goes on along the minus strand of NW_022437090.1, from coordinate 434,707 downwards.
TAGCAAAGACTCCCTCCAGAAAGAACACGTAGAACACTCATTTCCAAACAGCAGCCATGACGCTTCTTAAACGAGGTGCCCAGTGTCTTCTGGCTGTGTGTGTGTGTGTGTGTGTATGTGATGGTATCTTAGAAACCAGTCATATGAAACAACCCCCATTGCACACACTCTGTGAATGCTGTTAGTAAAAATCTGTCTTAACAGCTGGAACCACAGCTAGTTCAGGAGCCTTCCCTCTAGTCCAGCCCAACCCAGGGTCTTTCACAAGGACTTGAAGGAAGGCGAGGGGAGTGCTAACTTGCTGACTGATATTTATTTTGTCTTTATGAGGCAGCACTGAGACCCAGGAATCCGTGAAAATATTTACTTCTTAAAAAAATTAAATTTATAGGGCCGGGCGCGGTGGCTCACGCCTGTAATCCCAGCACTTTGGGAGGCCGAGACGGGTGGATCACGAGGTCAAGAGATCGAGACCATCCTGGTCAACAAGGGGAAACCCCGTCTCTACTAAAAATACAAAAATTCAACTAGGCATGGTGGCGCGTGCCTGTAATCCCAGCTACTCAGGAGGCTGAGGCAGGAGAATTGCCTGAACCCAGGAGGCGGAGGTTGCGGTGAGCCAAGATTGCGCCATTGCACTCCAGTCTGGGTAACAAGAGTGAAACTCCGTCTCAAAAAAAAAAAAAAAAAAATTAAATTTATTCTTTGAAATTATTATTATACATTTTGAGGTGGGGTATTGCTCTGTCACCCAGGCTGGAGTGCAGTGGCATGATCATAGCTCATTGCAGCCTCAACCTCCTGGGCTTAAGCAATCCTTCCCCCTAAGTCTCCTGAGAAGTTGAGACTACAGATGCATGCCACTAAGCCTGGTGAATTTTTTCACTTTTTTGTAGAGACACAGCCTCGCTATGTTTCCCAAGCTGGTCTCAAACTCCTGGGCTCAAGCGATCCTCCTGCCTCTGCCTCCCAAAGCACTGGGATTGCAGACATGAGCTACTACTGCTCCTGGCCAAGAATACTCACTCTTCTTGTAGATATTCTTTCTCCTTTCCCTCTTTCACTCATTTCCTTTAGCTTTGACTTCTTCCTCACTTTGGATGTTCCTTTTCCCCTTTCGCCCTTCCTTCTGTTCCTCTTCCTTGCCCTCTCTCCCCTTATGCTAATTGCTTTTAACCTGTATTTATCCATTATTAAATGCCAGCCCCTCATCCTGCTAAACACCTTCAGTGTAGTGTATCGTTTCATCGAAACTCTTATTTTCCTTTACATTATATTTTTTTCACAGGTATTTTTTGCTCACTGAAAAAAAAGTAGAAAGCACAGGTAAACACAGGTAAACACACACACACACACACACACACACACACACACAAACTTTAAGTTACCCACGATCACATTGTTGCTATTTTGCTACAGGTTCTCCCCAATTTCTGCCCAAGAATGAACCCTTTGGAACCTACTAGGAGATTCTTTCCAGGTCACGAGTCCTGGGTTTGTAGTTGGTTCAAGCCCCGTCTTCAATGTGCTGTGTGACCCTGAACAGATGACCCCCAACCCTGGTCTCAGGGTTTCCCCAGGATGCTGGTGCGTCGGGAACAGACCTGGCCGTGCATTCCATAACCACACCCATCACAGGTTGGGAGACCAGGTTTTTCTCTCAAGGAAGCCCCACCCTGTTGCTTTTTGCCACCATTTTCCAAATCAGACCTCGATTCTGGGCCCACCCAGCCACCCCCTCCTGTCCCCTCCGGCCTCACCCTGACTTCTCAGCTTTCGCTTTTTCTGCTGATGGGTTAGAAATCGCTGCTCTCCTGCTTTCTCTCCACCTGCACTAACAAACCCCAAGTGCTGCCCCCAGCACGATTCCCTGGTCCCCGGGTCGTCTGCCAGGTGCAGTAGCTGCAGCATCACGTTTAAAGGATTCTGGGCATGGTGCTTTCCCTCTTGATGTGCCCAGCGAGGCTGCGGGGGTGGGAGGCTCCTCTCCTGTGCGGCTCAGGCTTTTTTTCCCCAGAGCCTCATGGCCAAGTTTCCGTGGCCCTGTGCTCTGGACCCCGGGCCAGGGCTGCGGTGTGGGCAGCCTTGAGGTTGTGGGTTCCATGCCGGTTCTCGACAGGAAGGCCTTTCATGTGAGTGCCAGCTGGCCTCTGGGCCCAGCTTCGGGCCTGGCAGGGCCTGAGGAGGGAGAGCTGTGAGTGTGAAAAACACTCTCTGTTTGGGAGCTGGTTGGTGAAAAGGAAGGACAAGGGGCGGGGCAGGCAAGTCAAAGCGCTCACCCAGGCTGAGGGGAGCGAGGCCACGGTGCCCCCGTAGAAATGAGGCGATTTGGCCTTTCCTACCCAAAAGAGGTCTTGGCACAGACACAAGGAAGCAAAGTCTGTTGGGTGGGGATGGAAAGCACTTTCCCAAGCCCGCCTTCACTCCCTGCCTAATCAGGTCAAGCACGCAGCTCCCTGCCAGACACTGCGGCATTGTTTAAAGCCACCCTCCCCCGTAGCCTCTCCCCGCAAAACTGAGTTCTGACAAAGGAGGCCCTGAGGGACAGCCTGAGGGGACAGAGACCCAAGGTCCAGGGAGGCAGGGTCACTCCCCTGTGGCTCGCCCTCTTTCCCACTGGTTATTATTTTTCCACCCTGGACCCCAGGGAGAAAACGAGCCAGGCGCTGGCAAACCTGAAGGCTGGTTGTGTTGACACAAAAGCACTTTCTGAGCAAACAGTCCCTGAAAGGTCAACAGTAATCCCGGGCAGCGCCAGGACTGGGCAGCAAGTTTGGGAGGTGTGGAGAGAAAGGAAACTGCGGGCCACTTGGGGTCGAATGACTTCACCAGAAGAAGAAGAGCGTGCCAGGCAGCAGGAGGGGGCTTCCTGGAGATGGAGCCCTGGAAGGCCTTGGCTACCTCATAAAACTTAAATAGGACTTGAAGTCAGCTGTTTATCTGCCTTCCAGAACAGCCAGTGGCATGGGATAGAGGCTGGCGCCCTAGGCAGGACCCAAGTGAGCCTGGTGTCTGGGGCAGCATCTGCCATGACCCTTGGCTTTCTCCCTCTAGGCCTCAGTTTGCATGGGGAAACCAAAGGAGAATTTCAAGTTTCCTACTCACATATTCCATGCTTTCAGGAAACATTTATTGAGCATACATCACCCACCCAATAGGGGGCTAAGCCTGGGAACGGTTTCAGAGATGAGGAGCACAAGGTCTCAGATAAGGTGACCCATTGTCCCCGTTTGCCTGGGCCTCCTGGTTTTAGCACTGAACATCCCTTAGCTCAGGAGGCCCAGGAAACCCCTTGGTTTGGGACATACTTGGTTGGTTGGTCGCCCTAGCACTAGTCATCAAGCAGCTCATGATCTGCAAACAATAGCAGACATAGGAGTGGTCTAATAGGGGTGCACAGGGAGGGGAGCTCAGGTGAGCTCAGCTTTCTGCCTCACCTGAGCTCCCATGCCTGTGCACCCTCTATTGGCTATGATTGCAACACTGCACCCCAGCCTGGGTTACAGAGCAAGACCTCACCACAGGAAGGAAGGAAGGAAGGAAGGAAGGAAGGAAGGAAGGAAGGAGGGAGGGAGGGAGGGAGGGAAGGAAGGAAGGAAGGAAGGGAGGGACAGAGTGAGGGACGGAGGGAGGGGGGAAGGAGGGAGGGAGAGAGGGAGGAAGGAAGGAAGGGAGGGAGGGAAGGAAGGACAAAGAGAGAGAAAGAAAGACAAAGAAAGGAAAGAAAGAAAGAGAAAGAGAGAAAAAGAAAGTGTTGTTTTTTTTTTTTTTAATGAAAGAGACTGGCGTCTCCAAAAAAATTTAATTAAAAAAAAAACCAACAAAAAATATTGATTCAAAGATTTCATTCCACTGTTCCTGATCTCTACTGTTTCTGATGAGACTCAGCGGTTTGTTTTTTTTTTGAGACAGAGTTTCACTCTTGTTGCCCAGGCTGGAGGGCACGATCTCAGCTCACTGCAACCTCAGACTTCTCGGTTCAAGCGATTCTCCTGCCTCAGCCTCCTGAGTAGCTGGGAGTACAGGCATGAACCACCATGCCCACCTAATTTTGTATTTTAGTAGAGACGGGGTTTCTCCATGTTGGTCAGGCTGGTCTCAAACTCCTGACCTCAGGTAATCTGCCCATCTCGGCCTCCCAAAGTGCTGGGACAGGCATAAGCCACTGCACCTGACCAAGAGCCAGCAGTTTTTAATAACACTGTTCCTCTGTATGTGCTTTTATTCTCTGGCTGTTTTAAATATTTTCTCTTGGCCAGGCATGATGGTTCATGCTTGTAATTCTAGCATTTTGGGAGGCCAAGGTGGGAGAATTGCTTGAGACTAGGAGTTTGACACCAGCCTGAGCAACAAAGCAAAACCTTGTGTCTCCAAAAAAAGTAAAAATTAGCCAAGCACGGTGGCATGTCCCTTTAGTCCCAGCTACTTGGGAGGCTGAGGCAGGAGGATTGCTTGAACCCAGAAAATCAAGTCTGCAGTGAGCTATGAGCATGCCACTGCACTCTGGCCTGGGCGACAGAGCAAAACCCTGTCTCAAAAAAAAAAATTAAAATTAAAAAATTTCTCTTTATTCCTGGTTTTCAGCAGTTTGAGTAGGAGGTGCGTATGTGTGAATTTTGTTTGTGTTTATCCTCAAAGTTTTTTTTGAGTGTCCAGTTTCATGTGTGTTAGAACATTTGATATTTTCCAATATGCCCATGAAGTTCCATTTATTTTTCTACTGTATTTTTTTCTTTATTCTTTAGTTTGGATAGACTCTTTTGATTTGTCTTCAAGTTTACTGACTTATTTTTTCATTTCCAATGTGCCATTACATTTATTCAGTAAATATTTCATCTATTGTAATTTTCAATTTTAGAATTGCCATTTGTTCTTTTTTTATAACTCCCAATTCGCCACTGAGATTCCCTTTTTTGTCACTCATTATGACTATATTTTTATATCATATTTTAGTGTTTGTCTGCTAATATATAGGTCACCTCTGGATTAATTTCTATTGCCTAATTTTTTTCTTGACAATGGGTCACATTTTTCTGTTTTTTTTTTTTTTTTTTTTACCTATAGTTAATTTTTGATTTTTGATTGTGTGTCAATGACATGAGTTAGACTATGGCATCTGTTATTTACCCCTGAAGAACATTAACTGTTGGTCTAGCACACAGTTCAGTCAGTCACCAGCTGATCCTCTTGAACTTGTCTTGACCGTATTTTATGATTTGTTATGGCAAATCTGTGAAAGCCCAGGTCCTCTAACTTCATGGCACTCAACCTTCAAACTGAGATTTATTTCAGGGCTTGGCTTTAGTTTGTTTGTTTTTAGGGCGGATCTATATTAGGCCATACTCTACGGTGTAGTCCCTACTCCTAAAGCACAGCTTCTGTCATGTCTCAGTCTGAGGCCGGAGATATTAACAAGGTGTTAATCACATCTCTCCATTCTGGCTGGTCTGGATCTCCAATATCCCCAGGGCTTCTTTATCTCATATTCTGTTCAATTCCTAACCCCTTATCAGCCTCTCTGGTAATCCTACACAGTCTTACTGTGCACATGCAGCCAAATCCTATCTAAGACCCCATGGGTGATCCAAGTCTACAACTGTAGGGCCACTTCCCTGCACATCTCTCTCTTCTTCACAGTGCCTTGCCCTTCAGATTCCAGTTGCTTCAGCTACCCCCAACTCTGAACTCTGACGCCCCAGCTCAGCAAAGGGTCATCTCCTAGTAGGCCATCTATAGGCACAAGTCTCTCTCTTTCTGTGGCCAACTTCCATTTCTCCTCCACATCCTCTGTTATCCTGGATGGGCCACGTTCACAAATTAGATCATAAACCACCTGTACATACCAGACTATCACGGAGGTAAGCTCCTTGCTGATCAGAGTTCTGCGTACTTCTTACTCCCATACACTCCCCTAATTCTGCTTCTCAACTGTCTATTTCCTCAACTCCCTGCTCATTCTTTTCTTCTTCAACACACCCTTTTCCTCACCTTACTTTCTTTCCTAGGATATTAAAATAGAATAAAGTACAGTAATTACTATATTTTAAAAATTAAAAAATTTTTCAAATTTCTTGTTTCTTGGGCCATATGAATATGTATGGGTGTTCCTGCATGTGCTGATAAGAGTTATGTGGCATATTTTCTGTAGAATGAAGTTGGAAGAACAAGGGTGGAAGATACTCAGTGGCAGAGAACTACCTTTGCTAAGCATTGACTCTGAGTCCAGGCATAAAATATGCTTTTTACATAGAAATCTGATTCAATCTTCAGTATTCCCCTTTGAAGCAAGGATTCTCACTTTCATTTTTCAGAAAGAAAACTGAGGCTCAATGATGCAAAGGTAACATGTTCAAGACCACACAGCTGATAAGCAACAGAGCAAGGATTCAAACTGTGAATCCAAAATATCTGAGAGGTCTCTGCCTCTCAGTGTTGGGATTACTAGCATGAGCCACCATGCCTGGCCTAGATTAAGGCTTTCTGATTGAAAGACTTAAGTTATTATCTAAACACCTGGAGTCAATACAAAGGAGAGTCTGGGTTAAGGTAAGGGGTTGTGCAGGCCCAGGTTCTTAGTATGTAGATTAAACTTCCAGGCAATAGGCTTCAGAGAGAATAGATTGTGAACGTTTCTTACCAGACTAAAAAAGATAATAGACTTTTAGTTAATTCCCTCCTGGATCAGGGAAATATCTGGAAAGGGAAGAGGATTCTCTACAGAATATAAATTTTTCCCCACAAGAGACAGCTTTGCAGGACCATTTCAAAATACATAACAGAAATATATTTTGGGGTAAAATACGCTGATTTATTTCAGGACCTGCTATCACATGATGTGTCTTGTTGCTATGACTAGTCTGTTCTATAAGTTTTAAGATCTCTGTTTTAATGTTAATGCCGGTGGTTGTGCTTGAATTCCAAAGGGAGGAGGGTGTAGTGAGGTATGTCCGACTCCCCCTTCACATCATGGCTAACCTGGTTTTTCAGGTGAATTTTGGAATGCCGTTGGCTGAGAGGAGGGGTCCATCCCTTTGTCTGGAATTTAATTTTTGGTTTACGGAATGAAGGACAGGAGATACATAGGGAAGTAGACTCATGGTCTGGCACTGTCTTATGGGAACTGCTGGATCTTAGAGGTCCTTTATAACCTCCTACCTGAAACCTGAGTGATCTGGGAGGCTTTGTGATCAGGCACTGGTGAATGATAAAGGTGGGAGAGCGTAGTTCAGAGGATCGGAGATTTGAGTGATTAAAAAGTGCAGAAAGGGAATCATAGGACCCACAAGGAAATGGGCCCAAGGTCTAGGAGAAAAAGGATTGAGGATGAAGTCAGGAGGAAGAACAGAACCCTCAGGTGACAAAAGGGCTATTTGTGTGCTGAAATTTACAGGAATCGCCAGGGGTAGGATTAAGGCAGAGGAGGGAGGGACTTCCCAGAAGTGTAACTGGCCTGCCCCTGGCTCCTCAGGGGCTGCCATTGTGAATTATAATCAGATGAAACAAGTGGTCAGGCTGGAAACATTGGTATGTTAGGAAAGTATATTGAAATGAACATGATGTCATGACAGGCACAAAAAGAAGGGAATCAGTTTGAAAAAGAGAAGAAAGTAAAAGGAAGTAAGACTCTCTCTAAGATTCTGCCACTCTGGCCAAGAAAGTAAGACAGGGGTTGGGGTGGGATCCAGATGTGTGGGGCCTAGAAAGCCGTACTTCCTAATGAGGACTGTTGAGTTCCTATGCTCTCCCCAAACTGGGTGAAATGTAAATACTCCTTGCTTTGGAAAGGCAGCCTGCCTTGTTTACTTTTTTATATTTTAAAATATAAATGATTGCTTAACCCTTTCACAAAATTCCAAAGGGGCAGAAGGGTATACAGGGAAAAGTTAATCTCCTTTCTACCTCTGATCTTCAGTTCCTTTTTCCAAAGGCAGCTGCTATTACCAGGCTTTTACGGATCTTTTCAAAGGTCGTCTCAGCATTTAAAAACATCTATGCATATGGCCTGGCATGGTGGCTTATGCCTGTAATCCCAGCACATTGGGAATCTAAGGTGGGAGGATCACTTGACGCTGGGAGGTCGAGACTAGCCTAGGTAATATACAGAGACCTCGTCTCCACAGAAAATTAAAACATCAGCCAGGCACGGTGGTATAATGCCTACAGCCAGGCTAAGGTGGGAGGATCCCTTGAGCCCAGGAGTTTGAGGTCGCAGTGAGTTATGATTTTGCCATTGTACTACAGCCTGAATGACAGAACAAGACCCTCTCTTGTAAAAAAATTTTTTAAAAACTGTACATATTTATACTTTTTACACAAATGATAGCTCTTCTGCACACTGGTCTTTAAAATCTTCTAACTTTTTCAATGCATTTTTGAAATTATCCTTCTCAGTACAGAGAGAGCTGCCTTAACTTACTACTTTTTAATAGCTACATAATTTTCCATGTTACAGATGCATCATAATTTAGGTAGCCTCATTTTAATGGAAATTCAGGTTAATTTACAATCTTTTGCTATTACAGACTGCTTCAGTAAACATCCTTGAACATACATCTTGTCATGCGTGTGAGAGAAAAAGGGAGACAGGGGCAGAGAGAGACAGAGCCAGAGAATGAGAGAGAGAAGACATGATGATGCAGAGTCAGGGGCACAAGCGTTTTGAGACATGGAGAATGTTCGCCCCCCTTCTTAAAATGCATAGAGGCTGCTCATGTGCTGACTAGGTGGGGCTGGCCTGTGAACTCCCTGACTGATGAGAGGAAACCATCAGAGATACCAAGATATATGCTTGTTTGTTTCAGTTATTGACACAATATGGTAAAGCATGGGGGTGAGTAATTCCTATATTTTATCCCAGAGAGTCAAGATCAGAAGGGGCTAGAAATTCCAAAGTAACACAGTGACTTCTGATCAGTCTTTCGGGTGCTCTAATCCTGGAAAAGGTAGCCTCTCTGGATAACAGATATAGATATTTGGTCTCTAGAAGTAAGTTTTTTTTTTTTTTTTTTAAATCTTCATTGTGTTTGTTTATTTTGTTAGAGATGGGGTCTTGCTATGCTGTCCAAGCTGGTCTTGAACTCCTGGCCTCAAGCAATTCTCCTGGTTCAGCTTTCCAAAGTGCTGAGATTATTGGCTTGAGCCACTGCGCCCAGCCTAGAAGGAAGTTGTGCTCATGATAAATACATAACCATCTTTCCCGTCCACACTGATCTTTGGGATGGACCCAGGATCCTCTGCTGGGTCTGGCCCTGCCAAAGCACAGCTGAGAGAACACCCAGACCTCCCACCCCACCAAGTTCTCTGAGGACCTGGGGCCCTTCGAGCACCCAGCTGGGCCATCCCCAAACACACGGTTCCCAGATTCTAGAGCAATTAGGTGTTTTCTCGGTGCTTGCACACCCACATCCAAACAGAAGAGCACTGTGTTTTCAAAGACACGGCGTTGGTATTCCTGTCCTCCCACCTGGATCTGCCCTCTGTGCTGTGGGAAGATTATGAGATATGAGTGGGTCACAGCTCAGTGCATTCCCAGCATTGCTTTGGGTCACTGGCTTAGCTTGGAACTGGCTTAGGAGAGTCACACTTTTCATCAGCTGCTCCTGTTTCCCTTCCTCGTTCCTCTTCCTTGGGAGCTAACTTTTTGATTTTTTGTACAGACAGAATCTCACTATGTTGCCCAGGCTGGTCTTGAACTTCTAGGCTCAAGTGATCCTTCTACCCTAAGCCTCCCAAAGTGCTGGGATTACAAGTGTGAATCACTGCACTTGGCAGATTTTTAATCAAGGAATTGCAGTTTTTTTCCTTTATATTTATGTGTTGCTTTCTATCCACCTTCCCCCCCCTTCCCCATCATAAGTCACCACTGACCACCTATCAGAATACAACAAATCATTCCCTCCTGAAGATGGAAATAATTGTAGAGTGCAAACCATATACAGGCCACTAATTACAGGAGACTGGTTACAGAATCCAGTTGTTTATCATTTTTCATTAGAATACTCAAAATATAGGAGACATTTAATAAATATATTTGAATAGTTGAAAGTTTCTTGGAACAGCTCCTACTATTCCTGTCCAAAATATTCTTCCTCTTGGCTAAAGAAGCCATCAGGTTCCTAGTTCTTCCTTGCTTTTCTTTTCTTTTACTTTTTTCTTTTTTTTTTTTTTTTTTTTTTTTGAGATGGAGTTTCACTCTTGTTGCCCAGGCTAGAGTGCAGTGGCTCGATCCTGGCTCACTACCACCTCTGCCTCCCAGGTTGAACCAATTCTTTCGCCTCAACCTCCCAAGTAGCCGAGATTACAAGCGCCCGCCACCACACCCAGCTAATTTTTGTATTTTTAGTAGAGATGGGGTTTCACCAGGTTGGCCAGGCTGGTCTTGAACTCCTGACCTCAGGTGGTCCAACTGCCATGGCCTCCCAAAATGCTGGGATTACAGGCACTGGCCACCATGCCCGGCCTGCTTTTCTTTTTCTAAGATAAGCATCCTCTGGCCCTCTTGGGCCAGACACCAGAGAGTCAGTCCCTCCTGTACCTTTTACCATTTATTTTTCTTTACTGAAATTTATAAGACCTCCACTTCAATGTTGAATAAGTGGTGAAAGCAGGCAGACTTCTGTCTTGTTCTTGATTCTAAAGACAATGCATTCTCTCCCTGCCTGCCTTCCTCCCTCTTTCTCTCTGCCTTTCCCATTTTCATTTTCTCTCTCTCTCCTCCCTCTCTTTCTTATTCTCTCTTTTCAACTCTCCCTCCACCCAGGGTCTTTTATTAATTAATATCCTGCAGGATTGAGGAAGGAGTTTGGTTAGAGGCGGGGAAGTATGGCCGTATTCAGGGACCCTAATGTTGGCATCGGGCGCTGTGTCTCTACTTTCTTATGGTGCCCCTTTCTGAGGCAGGGCCTTCTCTCCTATGCAGACAAATGGCCACAACAGCTCCAGGCTTTCATTCTTCTAAATTAGCAACCCAGAGAAGAGAAAGTGCCTCTTTTCTAATACTGCCAGCAAAAGTCTGGGAGTAGACACTCTTTGGCTAATTAATTCAGCCTGGGCAAAGAGGCTGTTCCTGGCAATCAAGGTGGTATTATCGTTGGTCAGACCTGAGTCACCTGCCTATCCCCGGGGGAAAGTGGTTGGTGAGGTCAGCCTCATTTGAACCATATGAAGTTATTAAAGGTATTTATTCCAAAGAAAATAGGGTTGTTGTTCACACAGGTCGAGAGATGGGCAAGGAGAGGGAGAGCCTCAGGAAGAACAGTTAATGGATACTGGGCTTAATCCCTAGTGATGGGTTGATCTGTGCACCAAAACACCATGGCACATGTTGACCTATGTATCAAACCTGCACATCCTGCACGTGTACCCCGAACTTAAAAGTTGAAGAAAAACAGAAAATAGGGATGTTGTTACCTGAAGAAGAGGGTATGGATACTCGCAAACTAACACAACAGCAACTGGTTATAGGCAGCATCTGCGCTGGGTTTGCAGGATAGACAGGATTTAAGCCTGGAGCACTAAAGAACAAGGAAGAAATAAATGGTACCTGCAGAAGCCGGGGAGGTGTGGTGTAGACGGTTGAACCAGCAGCCTGGACCCCCAGGAGGCCCCATGATGGTGAACAGAGAAGCCTGTGTCCTCCTTGTTTCTTACTAAAACATTTGTTTGTAGTATTATAATTTTTGTCTTTAAAGTTTACATACATACACACATATATGTGTGTATGTATTTTTTAAGAGTCTCACTCTGTCGCCCAGGCTGGAGTACAGTGGCACAATCATAGCTCACTGCAGCCTCAACCTCCCAGGCTCCAGCAGTCCTCCCACCTCGGTTTCCTAAGTAGCTAGGACTACTACAGGTGTGCGCCACTACACCTGGCTAATTTTTTTCCTTTTTTGTTGAGAAGGGGGTCTCCCTATGTTGCCCAGGCTAGTCTCAAACTCCTGGGGTCAAGGAATCCTCCCACTTCAGCCTCTCAAAGTGCTGGAATTACAGGCATGAGCCAATGCACCCAGCAATAATAATTTCTTTTTTTTTTTTAATTTTAAAAATATTTTACTTTTTTTTTTGCATTTACAGAACAAATAAACACAAGTGCCGCGGCTGCCCAGGGATTTAACAGTTCTTCAATGAGCTACGCTGCAAGCTCAGAAGTAATCCCACTAACGAGCAAAGCCAGACTCCTGTTCTTCATCAAAAGGTGCTGGTGGAGGTTGTCAGATGCCTTCCATTATAGATCCCCAATCCGATGGCCGGCAAATGAGAGAGCAGCAGAGACGGAAGAAAAACCTTCAGAAATTCTGCGGAGAATATGCCCCCTTTCTTCATGACGCTCGTATTCCTCATGCTGAAACAATAATTTCTTAACAAGATCTAATAATAAAAATCTACATTCACATTCTAGCATTTTCTCAAAAAAAGCTTTTATTTATAAGTTGGTTTAAGATTCAAACACTGTCCTCACATTGCCTTTGGTTGATGTATCTCTTAAGTCCTCTTTTGGCAATAAACTTTTATTTCAAGATTAATTTTAAGTCTCTTTTAATCTTTATTATTCTCTGCACTTGTTTTCCCCTCACTCCATGTGTTTATTTGTTGGAGAAACTGGGTTTGACTGGCCATCACCTCCCCCAGTCATAAAAATTGTGCTATTTAACATGTTTCTTTCTTTAGAGCTCTTGCCTGTGAACTGAAGGTAGGTCTAGTGGCTTGGTTACACTCAGGGTCAATTTTCTTTTGTTTTCTTTCTTTTTTTGGCAAGTCAACTTCATAGGTGGTGTTGTATCCTTTCCATTGCATCATAAGAGGGGACACGCCGTGTCTGGTTCTCTTAAATGGAATAACGCTGTGTCTGGTTCTCTTAAATGGAATACTTTCACGTCTTCAGGTTTCTGAAAGATGTGGGCAGTTTGGGTACATACTGTTTATTAGATCTAAAAGTTCCCAGTTTCATAAGACTTTTCACAAATTGTAAATGGATGCTTAATATACTAAATGCCCTTTCTGCTTCCATTTAGGTATTTTCTGTATTTTCTTTTCTGCTTTGGATAACAGGACTTTCTGTCCTCAGAAATTAAGTTAGGGGATGAGCCCTGTTTTTTCAGTTCTGAGGAAGAGTGTGTGTTGGATTGAAATTTTGACTTCTTTGAGTGTTTTGGTAGGTCTTTCTATGTGGGCCTTGTGTTTTCCTTGTGGGAATATTTAAAACCACTGATTCAGTTTCTTTAATGGTTTCAGACTATTCAGGTTTTCTACTTCTTAAGTCAGTTTTGGTGACTTATGTTTTCCTATGAATTTGTTTGTTCCATCTAAGTTTTCAAAATTATTGGGATCAAATTTTCAAAATATTTCCTTTTACTGTCCTTGCTAATATTCTATATTTATGCCTTTTATCATTTTCTTGATCGATATTTCTTAGTGTTTGTTGCTGTTGCCTGAAGAAGAGGGTGAGAAACTTTCGGCTTTAATGGCCCTCCCCATTCTAAACTTCCCTTTTTCCATTTCAACAATTTCTACCCTTTATTATTTCCTTTCTACTTTCTTTGTGTGTGTTCAGGTACATTTCTTTACACTTTTTTTTAAACATTAATCGAAAAATTTTTTAAGGTAAAGGATCTCACTATGTTGCCCAGGCTGGAGTATAGAGACTATTCACAGACACCATCGGAGCTGACTGCAGCCTCAAATTCCTGACTATTCACAGGCACCATCGGAGCTGACTGCAGCCTCAAATTCCTGACTATTCACAGGCACCATCGGAGCTGACTGCAGCCTCAAATTCCTGGGCTCAAGCAGATACTCCTGCTTCAGCTTCTTGAGTAGCTGGGGCTATAGGTGACATTGCATCTGGCCAAACTTCTTAAGTTGAACACTTAGTTCATTTATTTTAGCTTTTCTTCTTTTTCTTTTCCTTTTTTTTTTTTTTGAGACACAGCATTGCTTTGTTGCCCAGGCTGGAGTGCAGTGGCACAATCATAGTTCACTGTAACCTTGAACTCCTGAGCTCAAGAGATCCTCCTCTCTCAGCCTCCCAAGTAGCTGGGACTACAGGTATGTACTGCCATGCCTAGCTAATTATTATTAATTTTTTTTTTTGTAGAGACAGGATCTCCCTATGTTACCCAGGCTGGTCTAGAACTCTGGTCTCAAGTGATCCTCTTGCCTGAGCCTTCTAGACTGCTGGGATTACAGGCATGGGCCACAGCGCCTAGACTTCTTTTTGTAATATAGATGTTCAAGGCTATTAATTTTCTCTCCAATTGCTGCCTCAGCTACATTCCTCAACTTATTTTCATTATAAAAAGTTTGAAAATGTTTTCTATATTTATTTAAACTCATTTTTATTGCTTCTTTTTTGGCTCACAAGCATTTGAAACTGAATTTCTATTTTTTATGACTTTTAAAAAATTGAATTTTACTTTATATTCAGTGAAATGCACATATCATATGTATTGTTTGATACGTTTTGCCAAATGCAGATACCTGTTCAAATCACACATCTGTTAATATAGAGACCATTTTCATGACAGCAAAAACATTTTTTTCTATCAGTTCTTGCCCTTCCCTGCATGACCTGAGGCAAGGACTCTTGATTTTTAGCATCACAGAGTAGCTTTGTCTTTTATAAAATTTAATATAAATGGAATCATACTATATGATTCTCTTTGTGTGTAGCTTCTTTTCTTCATTACATTGTTTTTGAGTTTTTTTCATGTCATTGCTTATATTTTATTGCTGTTCTCTTCCTTCCTCTGTTTCTTCTTCTTCTTCCTTGTTCTCCTCCTCCTCTTTCTTTATAGTGTCACATTTCATGAAAATACCACAATTTACTTACCCATTCTCCTGTTGATGGATATATGGGCTGTTTCCAGTTTGGGGCAAATATGAGTAAAGTTGGTATGAGCGTTTTTGTACGAGTGTTTCTGTAGACTGTTTTTCTTTCTCTTGGGCAAATACCTGGGAGTGGAAATGCTGAGTCATCTGGTAAATGGGTATTTGCCTTCATAAGAAGCCAAACAGTTTTCCAAAGAGGTTCTACCATTTTATACTCCTAGCAGGAAAATCCTAATATTTGACATTTTATGCCTTTTTAATTTTAATTATTCTAGTGAGTAAAATATTGAAGTTGTTTTAAAATCAGTTTTATGATTTTACAATGTAAAATTTACATAGAAATAAGGCACACATATTATTGCACAAAATTTGGCAAGTCTTGACAAATGCACACACCTGTGTGTATAACTACCACCCCAATCAAGATACAGAACATTTCTCTCGCCTCAGAAGATTTCCTTACGCATCTTTACAGTCAATTACACCCACTTCTGCCTTAGGTAACAATCTCATTTCTACCACTCTAGATTGGCTTTGCCTGTTCCAGAATTTTCCATAAATGGAATTACAGATGATGTACCCTTTTTTTGTATGGCTTCTCTCAGCACAATTTTTCGGAGATTCATCCATATTTTTGTGTCTAAGGTAATTTATTCTTTTTGACTGTGGGTATGCCACAACTTGTTTATTCATTCTCCTGATGATTGACTTTTTTTTTAGTTTCTGGCTAATTATAAGCAAATCTATGAATATTCTTGTACAATAATTTCTTGGATCTATGTTTCTATTTCTCTTGGGTAAACTTCTAGAAGTAGAACAGCTAGACTATATGAGAGGTGTTTGTTTAACTTTTTAAGAAACTTGTTTTTCAAAGTAGTTATCTATCAATACCTGTGAAAAGAAGGGAAGAGGAAAACCAAAGAAAATAAATAAAAGAAAATGGTTACATAATTTTATATTCCTAACAAAAGCATATGAGAGTTTCAGTTGCTTTACAACCTTGCCAACACTTGGTATGGTTTTCTTAATTGTAACTATTCCGTTCTGAGTGTAACGGTTTAATTTGTGTTTCCTTGATCACTTGACAGTTGTTAATGTTGACCATCTTTTCACATGTTACATATTCTTCTATGAAGTATCTGTTTAAACATTTCACCAGTTTTTGTGGACTATCTTCTTATCACTGAGATGTAAGAGATATTTACATATTCTTTTCATAAATTGTCAAATATTTTCTCCTAATGCATAACATACCATATTATTTACTTAAATAGACCTATTATTAATAAACAGATTTTATTTCTAATAAAATCCGGCTTATCAATTTTTTATGGTTAATGTTTTCCTTGTTTTAGCTAAGAAATCTTTGCCATTCCAAGTTCATAATTGTATTTTCCTTTATCTAGAGGCTCTGTAGTTTTAACTTTTCTTGATCCATCTCAAATTAATTTTTGTGTACATTATGAGGTGAGCATCAAGATACATTTTTTCCCATACAGGTATCCAATTGTTCCAGCACCTTTTTTTTTTTTTTAGAATTTTTTCCCATTCATTTCTTCTAGTGCCTTTGTAAAAATGCAGTTGACTATTTATTATTAAATTCATTTCTGACTCCGTACTGTTTTATTTGACTCTCTGGCTATCTTTACATTAATAGCACATTGTCTTGATTATAATATCTTTATAGTAACCAGCAATGTAAGTCCTCCAAATTGGTTCTTTTTTTCAAGATATTTTTGATTTATTTTTCTACTATTCTTTTATGTCCTTTGCATTTTCATGTACATTTTATCATCAGCTTCTCAATTTCTACCAGAAAAACAAAAATCAAAACAACACATGCTGGAATGTGGTTTGAGATTACATTGACTATAGAGCAATTTGGGTATAGTGATAGATCATCCATGACCACGGTGTATTGCTCCATTTAGTCTGGCTTTCAAAAAGTTCTTTCAGCAATGCTTTCAAACTTTATATGTAGAGATTTGTTCATTTTATCTTCTGAGACAGGATCTCAGCCTATTGCCCAGGCTGGAGTGAAGTGGCATGATCTTGGCTTACTGAAGCCTTGACCTCCTGAGCTCAAGCAATCCTCTTGTCTCAACCTCCAGAGTAGCTGGGGCTACAGGTGCATGCCACCACACCTGGCTACTTTTTTTTTTTTTTAAGAGATGAAGTCTTACTATGTTGCCCTGGCAGGTCTTAAACTCTGGGCCTCAAGTGATCCTCCTGCCTCAGCTTTCCAAAATGTTGGGATTATGGGAGTGAGCCACTGTACCCAGCCTATATGTAGAGATTTTAAACAAATTTTGTCAAATGTCTTACCAAGTATTTTATGTTATTTGCTGATTGTGTGAGAGTTCTTGAATTTCATTTTTAAGTTTTTTATAGCTAGTATATAGAGATACAATTTACTTTTATATATTGACCTTGTAGACTTTGATCAAAGTTTGTATTTTATTAAAAGTGAGTTTTTTGTAAGTTCCTTAGGAATAGCTTTATTTGTAAGAAGAGACAATTTTACTTCTTCTTTTCCAGTTTTTATAAATTATCTTTACTTGCCGTATTTCACAGGATCGGACTTCCAATACAATGTTGGCTGCAAGTGGTGAGGGTCCATACTCTTGCCTTGATGTTGGAGGGAAGCATTTGGTCTTTCACCTTTAAGTGTGATGTTAATTAAAGGTTTTTCTTAAGACGGTTTTGCCAAAGTTTAAAGTTTCCTTTCATTCCTAGTCTGCTGAGAGTTTTAATTATAAAATGCTAAATTTTAACAATTTTTTTTTCTGCAGTTATTGAGATGATCAAATTATTTTTCTCCTTAACTCTGTATATATGATAAACTATATTGATTGACTTTCAAAATGTGAAACTAACCTAGCATTCTTGTGGTACGTCCCACTTAGCAATGATACATTATCTTCTTTATGCTGGCTAGATTTGATTTGCTGGCTGCTAATTAAATTTGTTAAGAATTTTTGCATTTATATTCACGAGAATTATTTGTCTATGATCTTATTTTCTTGTAGCTTACTGGTTCCCTACTCTTTTGAAAGAGTTTGTTTAATATTGGCGTTATTTCTTAAATGTTTGAAATAAATCAGTAATAAAATCATCTGGACTTCGAGTTTTCCTTAGGAAAAAGTTTTAAACTATGGATTCAATTTTTAAAACATTAATGAAGATTTTCTTTTTGTACTGGTTTCTGTAATTTTTATCTTTCAAAGAATTTGTCCATCTCATCTAGGTTATTGAGTTTGGTGGTATAACCTTGTTCAAAATGTTTCTTTTTTATTCTCCACTGTCTGTTGAATCTATAGTAATGTTCCTTTTTTCATTACTGTTATTTCTTACCTTTTTTGTATTGATCAGTTTATCTAGGGCCTTCTTAATTTTATTTATCTTTTTGAAGAACTGACTTTTCGTAATGTTGGTTTTCCTTATTTTCTTTTTTCTATTTTATTGACTCTGGCTTTAGTCTTGTTTTCTATCTTCAATTTATTTGAAGTTTAAATTTCTTTTCTTTTTCTAGCTCATTAAAGTGGGAATATATATCAGTTAATTTTTAAATCTTTCTTTTCTTATATATTCATTTAAAGCTCTAAATTTCCTAAGCATTTCTTTATCTGCATCCAACATGTTTTGGTATGTTATGTTTGCAATACTACTCAGTTCAAAATATTTTTTAATTTTCTCTGTGATTTTTTTTTCTTTCTGATCTATGGTTATTTAGACGTTTTTATTTTTAATTTCTAAGAACTGTGGATTAAGAAAATGGAAGATTTCACAAATTTGCATGTCATCCTTGTACAAGGGTCAGGCTAATCTCTGCATTATTTCAATATTAGTCTATGTGCTGCTGTAGAAAGTACTTGTGGATTTTACATGTATCTCTCATTTACTGATTTCTAATTTACTTCCATGTAGAGAGAATACTGTCTGTGAAATTTAAGTCTTTTTGAAATGTATTGAGACTTACCTTATGGCTCAGCATATGATCTATTTCGGTTAATATCTGACATGCCCTTGAAAATAACGTACGTTCTGGAGTTGTTGGTTATTGTGTTCTGCAAACATCAATAAAGTTAAGTTAGTTGACCTAATTCATATCTTTGCAAATCTAATAGATTTTTTTTGGTTTACTTGACCTGTCACTTCCTGAGGGAGTAAGTTTTTATTGTTGTTGTTGTTCAGACAGGGTCTCACTCTCTTGTTCAGGCTAGAGCATGGTGGTACAAACATGGCTCACCTCACCCTTGAACTTGGGCTCAAGTGATCCTCTCACCTCAGCCACCTGAGTAGTTGGGACTACAGGTGCATGCCAGCCTGCCCAGCTAATTTTAAAATTCTTTGTAGCGATGAGGTCTTGCCATGATGCCCAGGTTGGTCTTGAACTCCTTGGCTCAAGTGGTCCTCCTGCCTAGGCCTCCCAGAGTGATGGGATTACAGGTGTGAGCCACTGCATCTGGCCAAGAGAGTAATATTAAATCTCCAGCTGAATATCTGTCTCTTTCTCCCTTTAGTTTTGTCAGTTCTTACTTCAGGTATTTTGAAACTTTCTTACCTATTTATACATTTAAGACTTTTATATCACCTTAATAAATTGACTCTTTTAAACATGATAGTCCTCCTTGTCTTGGAGTCTGCTTTTTCTTATATTTATATGCCCATTCCAGCTTTTTTATAATTAACATTTACATAGTGTATTGATTCTATTTTTAAAAATTTACCTAATTTTTGTTTTTATTTAAAACACGCTCTCTTTCAAATAACGTATCATTAGGTCTTGCTTTTAACACCTGTGAAAGCTGGAAAAAGGGAAGCCTATGGAGCTGAAATGATGACAATGGTGGATGATGAGGAACAAGCAAGTCCCAAGCTGTAAACCTGGGGAACGGTTTCGTCTAGGAGCTCAGAAGGAGAAGGGACCATCATACCACAAATCTGGGTAAAATCATGTGGAGATTCCCTTTCTCCCTTTCCCTACGGGGAGCTGTGTTATCAGAAGGCAGAGTGTTGGAAGCAATAGAGTTGGGTTTGAGCAGTGGGGTCCAAATATTTCCATCACATCTCCCATTAGTAAAATAAAAATTTAAATCATCTTCCTAATATATGTAAATTTATTTATTTATAAATTATTTTCATGTACCATAATTGGCTAGTGTCTCAAGGAATAATATGCACTTAGAGTGATGCTTACTTACCATTAAGGACAGTAAACAAATTCATTTTCAAATTATATTCTTGGTCATCCTGAACTTTATGGCTGGCTTCATAGCACATCCGACTATGTGAAAACAAAGTGTGACCTAGAATAGACGAAACACATTGAGATGTTCTAATACTTAACAGTTTGTTCCTCATGCCAGGAGATTTGGTTTTGACACCTATGTTGGAGATCTTGGGCTTAGGGAAAAGGGAAGTCAGGGGGCCTGGCTGAGGTCAGCACCTGGCTTCCTTGAGAAGCTGCCAACTTTGTCACTAGCTGGCTCTGGGACCTTGAGCAAGTTGATTCTGTGGATCTCAGCTATCTCAGATGCAAACACAGGTCTGATCTAATTTCCAATCCCACCTTTCTGTAAGAAGTAGCTCAGTGTAGTGGCTTCTAAAAATCCTGGGTTCAAAACCACTTAACATCTACGTGGCCTTGAGTGAATGAATTAGCTTTTCTGAGCTTTGTTTTCTGACCTATAAAATGCAAACACACTTTGCTTGTGAAGATTACTTGAGATTATGTACATAAATAAAAAAACAATATTTTTGTTTATCTCCTATCTCCTACACTGTGGCTCTAAAGTTTTATATGGGGCATCAGAATCCCTGGGAAACTGGAAAAAGTCCGTGTTCTGCCTCCACCCCCCCACCACGCCCAGCCTTGCCCCATTCCTCCCATCCCACCGCATCCCTGATTCAGAATCAGAGCTTCTGGGGTAGAGGCCCGCAATCTGCATGTATGTATGTATGTATGTATTTATTAGTGATGGAGTCTCACTGTGTCGCCCAGGATGGAGTGTGTGGTACCATCTCGGCTCACTGCAATTTCTGCTTCCCAGGCTCAAGCTATTCTCCTGCCTCAGCCTCCCAAGTAGCTGAGATTACAGGTGCACATCACCCCGCCTGGCTAATTCTTGTATTTTTAGTGGAGACGGGGTTTCACCATGTTGGCCAGGCTGGTCTTGAACTCCTCACCTTAAGTAATCGTAATCCACCACCTTGGCCTTCCAAAGTCCTAGGATTACAGGCATGAGCCATGGTACCCAGCCCCACAATCTGCATTGTGAGGGACTCCTGCCTGGTTGCACTGCACCAGCCTGTATACACTGCCTGCCACACCAGAGTCTTGCCCTTGGAAGTGTTCAAAAGAAAACAAAAGGGCTAGACAGGAGAAGACAAGCAAAGCAAAGGGCCTGTGCTCCTGCGGGCCAAGCAATCCCCAGGCAGGCTGCTCAGCGCACCACCCACGGGTCAAGGCTTGCCAGCCCTGCCCAGCCCAGCCCTGCTGGAAAGTTCGCTGTGGTCAGACCATGTTTTTCAGCTCCCTGCTCTCCTTTCCTGTGGCTCTGTTTTGACAGGTGTATCCAGGGCTGGCGCAGCAGAAGTTGCCAGCTCAGCCCTGGCTAGGGACGAGTTGGAGGGAGGGCAGGAGGCGTGCCCAGCCCCCTGTGCCGCCCCAAGTTGGAGAGGTCGTGAGGTCACCGGGGTAAAATGAGTGGCCCAGCCTGGGGATTTTAGAAGCACTCAAAGGACATGGACCAGATCTGTGGCTTCCAGCAAGCCCTGCTCGCCTTAGAAGGAGGCCCAGGAGTGACTTCGGGGCTTTGCAAGTCTGGTAGGGATTAAAATCACCCTCATGCTGAAGGCTGGGCTTCCAGTCTTGGGGCTGAAATGCCACTGGCTCTTTGTTACCACTCAATGTGGGTTCAGACTTCATCACCTTGGCCCTGGCACGTTCCAGAACAGCAATCAAGCAGGGTAGGAGAAGGAGCAC
Organism: Sapajus apella; assembly: GCF_009761245.1. Lineage (NCBI taxonomy): Eukaryota > Metazoa > Chordata > Mammalia > Primates > Cebidae > Sapajus > Sapajus apella. Next base: position 412,890 of record NW_022437090.1, on the reverse strand, counting down.
TTGGTTAGAAGGGCAGGACAGAGGAACACATGACAGGCTCAATGGTGGCAAGGCCAGTCCACTCCCTCTGCTTTCTGATGAAGAAACTGAAGGTCAGAGAGGGCCCGTGCTAGGCCTAAGGTCCCACAATGATGAAGGGCCAGCAGGGCAGAAGCACAAGCTGCCCAGTTCCCATGGCCACCGAAGTTCCTCCCTTGTGGATCCCACCCACTCACCCACTCTGAGGCGGGTTTCATCCATTCACAAAATGTATGAATACAGCGATTCCCAGCATTTGCTTCAAGCTTTACAGTTCTGTCTATCCCCTTAAACCCCGGGGGCTTAAGCAGTACCTAGGGCTGTCCAGATACTCTGAAGGGCCACATTGAGTACTAAGAGCAGTTTGATGTAGGCAGGGAATGGGATTGGGGCAGGAACACCTCCCAAGGAATATGTGTTAGGAAGCTTCCTGAGGACTCTCACCAATAGGAAAAGTCGCCTGAGAACTGGATCTCCCGCTAGCCAGAGACACCAGGCGGGAGTCCCAGTCCCAGATGTGCAGCAAACCCCTCAACTGCTCTCAGTCCTTGGTTTGCTCCTTGGGAAATAAAGGAGTTGAGCCTCAGATCCCCCAGGTCCCTCCTAGCTCTCACAGGTCAGGGAGCGTGAAATGAGACATGCAGGGATCTGGCCACTCACCTGCAGAGGAGCATGGAGCACACCCGCTGTGGCCCAGGAAGCTCTTCATCCATGTCATGAGGACCGCTGTGACAATGGCTGATGTTTATGGTGTGTCGAACATTCTCAGGTGCTGTGGACATCTCAGGTGTCAGTGGGGAGGAGGGACCTCATGCCACACACCACAGAGGAAGAGGTGAGGTCCAGGTGTGGCCGCCATGCTTGGCCCCATCCTCACTCCCCTGCCCTTTTGCGCATTTCAAATGAGCACCAACCCACTAATAAACACCCAAAAACAAAAAATGGCTGGGCGTGGTGGTTCATGCCTGTAATCCCAGCACTTTGAGAGGCCAAGATGGACAGATCACCTGAGGTTGGGAGTTCAAGACCAGCCTGACCAACATGGAGAAACCCTGTCTCTACTAAAAATACAAAATTAGCCAGGTGTGGTGGCAGGTGCCTGTAATCCCAGCTACTCGGGAGGCTGAGGCAGGAGAATCGCTTGAACCTGGGAGGCAGAGGTGGCGGTGAGCTAAGGTCGCACCACTGCACTTCAGCCTGGGCACCAAGAGGGAAACTCAGTCTCAAAACCAAAAACCAAAAAACAGGGCCCCAATCTTGCACTAGGTCACATTTTGTCAGCCAGCGAGGTTGCTGTGCCGACTCACAGGGGACCTGCTGTCCTCTTCCGTAACCTGCAGACTCTGCCCCTCTGTAATCTGCACCGTAACCTGACCAGGCCCCTCGGGGCAGGTCTGGCCTGGTCTTTACCTCCTTTCCTGTCCTATCTCCTTGTCTTGGAGACAAAAGCCAGAATCAGGAGGTGTCACTCACATGTCCAGGCCTGCCCTGTTTTCCAATCTTGTTTTAGCCAAAGAGCTCCAGGTCCAGGCTGCAAGACGCACTGGGCTTCCCATTTCCTGCTCTCTGCGAGAAATTCCCTGACAGTCTTGGTTCCCGGCTGAGCTCAGTGTTTCTAAAATGGGACTAGGCGCTGAATTTCTAGGGGACCCTCGTCACTGGTTCCGACGAGGACACCTTCAGAGGCCGACCTGGAGTGCAGCCCTGAAGGTGTCGTGCCCCCAAGTCAGGCAGGAAGGACTCAAAGCCACCTCACTCCTGGAAACAGCTCTTTACTGATTCAGTAATACTAGGCAGCATGGTATTATCATACATGCACAGGAGCGTTACATGGCCGTGGGGTATGCGGTGCAAACCAGTTGCACATCCGGGACACTCGGGAAGGTGCGGAAAGGCTTTGTGGGGGAGGGTCTGGTCTCTGTGCCCTCAATCTGGGGGGTCTGAATCTGTTTGAATATAAAGGCAAAGCAGCTTGAGAGCGAGTGTAGCCAATAGGAGACCACCACCCTGCGCTTCCCAGTGCCCCTCTCTGCCAGTGTGTACAGAAAGTTGGTGGGGGCCAAAGAGTGATGACAGAGGGGCCTCTGTCCGTGCCCAGGCCCTTCCCGCTTCTAGTCCAGCTGGCTGCCCATGCAGAGAGGGGTCGGGCCATGGTGGGTTCTGGTGGGACCAGGTCAAGCAGCTGTGATCAGGACAGCCTGGTGCAGGAGGCAAGAGCTGCCCAGTTACAAGGGGTCGGCCCTCCTGCAGCCAGAGGGAATGGGAAATGGGACAGGCCAGCCTCAGGGAGAGCAAGGGAGGCAGCTGTGCAGAGAGAACCTCCTGGCCTGCCTGTCTCCCATCTCCACTCAGGCCCAGTGCTCCAGGGCCTACAGAGTGCCCCCGTGCAGATGAAACTCCTGCCTGGATTCCTTCCGCGCTGCTCCTGAGGGGCAGAGGCAAGGATGAAGCGAGGAGTTTTCTGGACATGTGAAGAAATGGCTGTTGAACTTCTCCGGGGCCGCTGTGTGCAAGGCCAGAGAATGTGGCTCTCATGGCTCCACTGTGCTGTGACAGGCTGGGACAGCTCCCAGATATCCTGTTCCCCTGATGATAGGGAGGGTCTTGTGGTTGCCAGATCCGCTTTGCCTCTGGAGTTCTGGCTGTCATGCCCTACCCACAAAGGTTTCCTCGGGGCTTCTCAGCCACAGGGAGCCCTGGGAAATTGCTGGCCAGCATGGGTACCCAGAGACAGATGTGAGACCTTCCTCCCGAGGTAGCCGCCTCCCTGGCAGGCTCAGTCACAGGAGAGGGGGCTCTTCCTCTTCCCTCTCCTCCTGCCCAGCCAGGGAAACCCAGTTGGCCCCCCGGCCAGCAGAAAAATCTGTGTGTGCGCATGTCTCTATATATTTGTATGCATATATGTGTGCCTGTGCGTGTATGTGCACATGTGTGTATGTGCATGTGTGTGCCTGCATGTGTCTGTGAGCATGTGTGTGCTTGCATGTATGTGTGCATGTACGTGTGCCTGTATGTGTGCTTGTGTGTGCCTGCATGTATGTATGCATGTGTGCCTGCATGTGTATGTGTGCCTGTGTGTGCTTGCATGTATGTATGCATGTGTGCATGTGTGTGTAGGTGTGCGTGTGTGCTTGCATGTATGCGTGTGCATGTATGTGTGCCCGCATGTGTATGTATGTGTGCATGTGCATGTGTGAATATGTGTGTGTGTGCCTTCATGTGTCTACATGTGCGCATGAGTGTACCTGCATGTGTGCACCTGTGTGCCTGCACGTGTATGTGTGCATGTGTGTGCACAAGTATGTGCATATGTGCATGTGTGTGTGAGTAGGGACTGCTTTCCTATGATACAGTCACTATGGGGCAGGCCAAAGCTGCAGGGCCAGCCCTGGGGAACCCCCTCACTGGAATCAGAGGACCACAGCTATCTGTAGGTGAGGCTTTCTGCGGCCTGGATCTGCTCTCTGCCCCTCCAGCATTCTTTGTGACAGTGTCTGCTCCAGAGCCCTCCTCAGTAGAAGCTCTGGCTTCCTGGTGGTCCTGGAGGTCCAGGGAGGCCCGGGGGACCCTGGATCCCTGGTTCACCCTTAGGCCCCATGGCTCCCCTCTGGCCTGGTGACCCTGTCTTCCCTGCAATCCCCGGTTTTCCCTGAGGCCCTGAGGGCCCTGGAGACCCCGGGGGCCCTTCTGGTCCTGGGGGCCCCAAGTCCCCTTTCAGACCTGGCTGTCCTCTTGGTCCTCCGGTTCCAAAGCTACCCTTTGAGCCTTTGAGGCCTGGGAACCCTCGAGGGCCAATGGGGCCCCTTTCTCCCATAGGTCCAGTCTCTCCAGGTTGCCCCTGAGGACCCTGGGGTCCTGGGGGTCCCAAGCCACCGGGGTCTCCCTTCGGGCCTCTGCCACCAACAGGCCCTTTCACGCCCATGTCTCCTTTGAGTCCTCTTGGTCCTGGAGGGCCAGGGGCACCTGGGGTTGGAGAGAAGACAGAAGAAGTCAGTCTGTGAGAGGCTCCCCACCTGAGGCTCACCCACAGTGACAGCCCAACGGTTGGACAAGCCCAGCGGACACTCATTTCTCCCTGCACACGCTCAGGTTAGGGACTGAGGGGCTGGCCAGCTTCGAGAAGGGGCCAAGGTTGTCCAGGACTGCCTGTCCTGCTCTGAGGCCAGTCTGACCTCCTGTACCTTCTCATACGTGGTCTTTGACTGCTGTATTCACCCCCATCCCACCCTCATGACTTCTCAGACATTTGGGGACAGCGTTGGAATCAGGTGACATTGAAGAGAAAGCCAAGAAAGTGGGGCATGAGAAATAGGTGTGTCCCAGTGTGAGTAAGCGGGCACATTGACAGCCCAGAGAAAGGTCAGTTCCTCCGGAAGCCCACCCTCATGACTCCAGCCTCGTTGCTGAGCTCTTAAGGCTACTACGTTGTAAGTCTTTCACTGATGCATAGAAAGAGAAGTCACAGCACAGTGAAAGCAAACACTGAGTACCTGTCGGGTGGGCCTGCTAGACTGTGCAGCCCAGGAAGACGGCAGGAGCCGTGGCTCACAGCCCAGCCCTGGACACAGAGCCTGGCATGTGGTCAGGAAAACTCAGCATGTGCTTGAAGAGGGTGATTCACCAAGCAGCTGTGGACTCTCCTACGAGCCGGGCTCTGCATAAGGGCCTGCAGGAGATGTCAGGATGAAGATATGGCCCTTCCTTAAGAAGCCCAGTCTAGCACCCAGGACAGGGGTCTGATGAGCTCACGTCCTTCTGGCTGTGTGGGTCCGAGAGTTTCCACCCCTCACAGCTGTGCCAACCCTGAGGACACAAGGCAGAAAGGGCCTCTGCGGGGAAGGGATCCTGCATGCTGGGAGCTGGAAATCCTCCACTGCCATATCCAGTTCTGTGGCACAGGCCCCTTCATCCTGGCTGACGTGACCTGAGCCCTCTGCTGTCCCCCTCTGTTTTCTTCCCAGGGTGTTTCTAAGTGGAGCCGCGTCAGTGAATACGTCCTCTATTATGACCTAAACTGGAAACCAGAGCCCAGACAGAGCCAGCCCCACCAGAGCCAATAAAAACCTTCCAGTCAGTTCCCTGCCACTGCCTGCCCTTGCCCACCCCTGCCATGGGGATGTGGTCCTGCATGGCTCACGTGGCCCGCCAGCAGCAAGGCTGAGATTCCATTGTCAAGTGACCCAGGCATGAGGGGTGGCCAGCAGCAGTGGCAGCAGCCTGGGCTCAGAGAAGCCAGGAGGCAGGAGGTGCCCTAAGTCTGCAGGAGCCCCTGGCAGCTCAGCAGCTAGAGTGCCACGGGCCCAGGCTGATGCCTGTGCAGGAGCCGCCTCCCCAGCCTGGCAGGACCGGCAGGGAGCCAGCACTGCCACAGCGTCTGTCTTCACCCTACCTCTGCTCCTGGCGCCTGGGCCAGCTGAGGCTGGGAAACGCAGAGAGCCATGCAGAGGCAGAGGCCCCCGAGGCTGTTGGCGGTGCGGCAGTGCTGGAAACACCGCCCCGTTCCAAAACTCAGATTTCATCCCCAAGACTGCAAGCTCACTCAGCTTCCAAGGGCCCCGCAGCTCCGTGACTCCTCCTCCTGGAAGAGGAGGAGGACCCCAGAGCCCTTTTCTAAAGAGTGCTTCAGGGTCCCCACTGAGCGAGAAGGGGACTCAGAAGGCTGCCTTCCTCAGGTGAGCAGGGTCCGCCTGCGCTGTGGGCCAGCTGTGAGTCATGCAGGCAAAGGACTGTAGCAGGCGTGACCTGGCCAGGCAGGAAGTCAACAGCCATCGTTTAGCGGTTAGTGTGGGGGCAAGGAATGTGGGCAGAGGCTGACCAAGGCGCCTCCAGGCCAGGGTGCCACTGACCCAGCCAGTACCAAGGCAGAGGTGAGAGGCAGAGGAGAGGAGGGCTAGTGGCTGCTGTGAGCTGAAGGAAGGCACCTCAGGCACGAGGGAGGCACAGCAGCAGTGGCTGGGGTGTGGGGCTGGGAGAGGAGCCTTGGAGTCCTGCGGAGGTGGAGGGTGGCCATGATTACTCAGGAAGCCACAGGCTGTAATCAGGCTCTCCAGGCCCATTAGGGTCCAGCCACAGCTGACCTCACGTCTGGGACCCTGGGGTGGCCGGCTCTGTGCTCTGCGCTTGGGATAGGGAGGAGGGTGGGGTGAGCAGAGTGCCCAGTGTCTCGGGCATCAGCCCCTGCCCACCCATGGGAGGGGCGGTGCCTGTCCCAGGAAGAGCCCACCATACATCTCATGGTCAGAGGCAACTGGCTGGCTTACAAGGACAGAAGAAAACCAAACAAAGGGGTGCCTCTGGGGGGACAGGCCTGGGACCCTGGGAGGCACACTGGCGTGGACATCGGGCGCCCAGTGTTTGAGTGCCAGCTCTCACATTAGCAAAGCGGGTGGCTGGGGCTCAGGCTCCCCTCCGCTCCATGAGAATACTGGCCTGGCTCAGGGACCCTCACACCTGCTCGCTGCCAACTGAGGGCCGTTAAAAACGTGCCCATGGGCTTCTACTTCTGCTCAGGGTGGATGAGTCTATGACTGACTCCTCCTCCCACGGAGAACAGACAGAGCTGCTAGAGAAAGACCAAAACATCTTTCTGGAGGCGTTGGAGGGATACCAAGGCCAAGATCCCGGAGAAGAGAGGACTCGTTGAAGTCAGCCTGACATCTTTTCCTCTCCAGACATTTGTGGATTCCTAATTGGTTTGGGCAGAGAGGGTTAGAAGCCAACGCACGGCTGCAGCTCTTAGGCTGAGAAGCTAAGTGGAGTTTTCAGCAGCTCTCAGGACTGAGAGAACAAAAACCGACTCAGGGCCACCGATCCCTCTCCACTGCCACCTCCCCGGGTAGCTCCTTGGCTGTGGACAACAGAATGATAGGACAGTCTCTGCTTTTTCCTCCCTCACATGTAAACTCCTGAACAGGTCAGCGTGGAAGCAGGATGTGGGGTGGTGCTTACAGAACACATTTGCAGACTGGATCTCTTTGTCTCCCGCCCATCTTGGGCTTCTACCTTTTGTTCACACGTTCAGTTATTCATTCACCAAGCAAACATTTCTTGTACTTTCCAAGAGCCAAGCACTCTGCTGGGTCCTCAACGAGTAATGCAAGGAGCCTAGGTCTCCAAGCGGTTTAGCATCGTGATAATTCCTTATGCGGGGCACCTGTTTATATTTTACAAGAACTTGTTCATACCCATTCTGAACACTGGTCCTCACAATTACTACATGGGATATAGGCAGGAAAGGCATTCATATTTCCATTTGCAGATGAAGAAACAGTTCAAAGTATGGCTGGGTGTGGTGGTGCATGCCTGTATTCCCAGCACTTTGGGAGGATCAAAGTGGGAAGACTGCTTGAGCCCAAGAATTTGAAACCCATCTGGGCAACCAAGTGAGACCCTGTCTCTACAAGAAAGAAGGAAAGAAAGTAGCCAAGAGTCCTGTTCCAGGCCATTTAGCTAATAAGTTATGATGGTTTTAGTCTACAATTCCCAAATGATAGTCCTAACACGGACACTGCCTAGCACAGACACCAAAATTACCCTACAGAGCAGGAAGAGATAAATGTTTTATGAGAGGCACAAACATTATGAAAGTACCACAGGCTTTCTGTCACGTAAATAGGGGCTTAGAATTAATTAAAGCTGGATTAGTCTCAGAGATCAGCCAGTCTTACCCCTTCCTTTACAGATGAATGAAGCCGAGCCCTGGAGGGATGAAGTGATTCTGCCTAAAGACCCGGAGCACATCAGAAGCCAGGCTTCTTGCCTGTGCAGTCTCAGAGTTCCAACCCATCCATCAGGACTTGGCACCTTCCACGCAGCTCTGGCCACTGCAATCCCTGTCCCTTTATTCCAGATAGCCGCTCAGCTCTGGCCAGGTGGAGACCTCATTGCCAGCTCCTGTGTCAGAGTCTATCAGTGCCTGTCTCTGGATGAATAAATAAATGACCAGGTCCCCAAAGGAAGGGATGTGCATTGTGTTCCTGAAATTTGCTTTCCAATGTGAGAGATGGTACATGTGAATTTAACAACCAGGAGAAAGGCTGGCCAGTAGACACAACTTAAACAAAGGTGCAGACGTTGAACCAAGACTCAGATATAGCTCAGACAGATGCCCTGCCTTGCTCTCTGCATGACTAGGACAGCAGCATATGTAAATTCCCACTTAAACCAGTTCTCCTGTCAACACTTTCGGTACCATCTCCCTCTTACTCACTCCCTGCCTCACACCGTGTACCTTAGAAGGACCTGAGCAGAAATGTCTTGTTGGTCTCTACAAACTCATGCTCTCGGCATCTCCTTTCTTGGGTGGGCACTGGATGTGTAAGTGTTAGAGCATGGGGGAGGGGTCAGGATTTTGAATCAGGGTGACCTTGTGTTTGCTCCTTTAAACTCACTCCCCCATCCTCAGATTACTTTTCTATAAATACAGTCACCAACATTTGCCTTGTTTACTATGCAAGGGCTGTTGTGAGGCTGAAATTAAGCAAAGTATATAAATGGGCATTGTGATCAGGAAAGCTTTAAATTGCCTTTGTTCTTGGGTGGAACTCAATAAAACCACACATTTGCCAGGGGCTAAACCATAAGAACTATTTGCTCATGACCTTCCCTGGAACACTGTGCCCTAGAGGTCACGCACATACATATTTTAGGTGAAATACTGTGGGAAGATTTCCGTTACCATGTGAGGGGATGGGAAATAAATTTGATGAAAATTCAAGAGCCTTCCACCTCAGTGAAATTTCCAGAGGTCGGTGGTATGGGTATGTGGAGACAGATATCCCTTCTAAGATGAAAAATTAGTTGTTGTATCAGGGCCTTCCTAAAGCCAAAAAGAAAGCACAATGCCTAGTGGGCCGATTTGGACTTTGGAGGCAACATATTCCTCATTAGAGTGTGTGTTCCTACTTATTTGCCAAGTGACCTGAAAAGCTTCTTGTTTTGAGTGGGACCCAGAACAGGGGAAGGCTCTGCCTGTGGCAGAGACCGCCACTGAGTCCCTGACATGGCACCATTCCCCAGGGTGATCTGCCAGCTACCTGGTGGCAGGTTGATTACACTGGACCATTTCCATCATGGAAAGGGCAGTATTTTTACCAGAATAGATGCCTGCCCTGAATATAGATTTGCCTTCCCTGCACACAATGCTTCTGTCAAAACTACCCTCTGCAGACTCACAGAATGTCTTATCCAGTCATGGTGTTTACACAGCATTGCTCCTGATTGGGGAATTCATGTCACAGCAGACGAAGTGTGGCAATGGGGCCGTGTTCATGGAATTCACTGATCTTATCATGTTCCCATCATCCTGAGGCAGCTGGCTTGATAAAACAGTGGGATGACCTTTTAAAGACTCAGTTACAGCACCAGCTAGGTGGCACTACCTCTCGGGGCTTGGAAAGGTTCTCCAGGAGGTGGTATATGTTCTGAATCAGCATCTAATACATAACTGGTGCTCTCCCAAAGTCAGATTCACAGGTCCAGAAATCAAGGGGAGATAAAGACAGTGGCACTCTTATTCTTATACTGGTGGCTCACTGGAATATTTTTGCTTCCTGTTCCTATGACCTTGTATTCTGCTGGGATAGAGGTCCAGTTCCAAAGGGAGGGATGCTTCCACCAGGAGACACAACCATGATTGCACTGAATGGGAAGTGAAGACTGCCACCTGACCACTCTGCGCTCCTCATGCCTCTAAATCAACAAGCAAAGAAAAGACTTCCTGTGCTGGTGTGGATGACTGATCCTCACTGCCAAGGGGAAACTGGATGCTACTCCATGAGGGACGTAAGGAAGAGGATGTCTGGAATAGAGGAGATCCCACGGGGTGTCCCATAGTATTACCATGCCCTGTGATTAAGGTCAATGGAAAGTTCAACAACTCCACTCAGGCAGAAATACTGGTAGCCCAGATCCTTCAGCAGGAAGGCTTGGATCACCCCAGCAGGTAAAGAACCAGGACCAGATGAGGGGCTTGCTGAAGACAAAGGGAATACAGAATGGGGAATGGAAGAAGGTGGTGATGAATATCAGCTATGGCCACGTGATTAATGATTGCAACAAGGACTGTCGCTGTTATGGTATGTCCTCCTTATTTTTATTTCTCCATTCAGACATTCTGAATGTAATCAGTCCTCCTTATTTTTTAGTGAATCTCTCTCTCTCTCTGTGTGTGTGTGTGTGTGTGTGTGTGTGTGTGTGTGTGTGTGTGTAGCCAACCATTTTGTTTTCTTTCTTCTCTTATTTCCTTATTGTGTAACACAACATGTATCTACTTTATAGCATAGTTAAATATTGTTAACTTTACTAGTATTTAAGTTACAGGGTATAAGCAAAAAAAATAAAATTCACTCAAGGACTTTAACTCCTCTTCAGGGGTAAGTATTCATATGTTTTTGATTGTACAAAGGAGAGTTGTATCACATTAGGTGGAATTATGACCTTGCTTGTTGTCTTTATTTGGGGATTAAGTATGGTTTAAGGAGATGTGGACGGGGCCCAAGTTGACCAAGTGTGGGCTTGTGATGGTTAATTTTATGTGTCACCCTGACTAGGTCAGATATTTGGTCAAATATAATTCTGGGACCTTCTGTGAGGATATCTTAGGGTAAGATTAACATTTAAATAGGCAGCCTGGGTCAAGCAGGTTGCCCTCCCTAGCATGAGTGGACTCATCTAATCAGCTGACGGCCTGAGTAGAACAAAAACCTGAGCCTCTTCCAAGTAAGAAGGAATTCTTCCTGCCTGATGGTCTTCAAACTGGAACGTAAGCGCTGTGGATTTTGGACTTGCCAGTCTTTCTAATTACATGAGCCAACTCCTTATAATGTTCATCTGTCCATCTATCTATCTCCATCCTATCTATCATCTCTCATCTCTACGTCTCATCTTTATCATATCTATCTATATCATCTCTGTCTATCATATGTGTATCTCTATACACTATTGATTCTATTTCTCTGGATCGATCGATCTATCTATCTATCTACCTACCTACCTATCTCTATACACTATTGATTCTGTTACTCTGGATCTATCTATCTATCTATCTATCTATCTATCTATCTATCTATCAATCATCTATCTCTACATACTATTGATTCTGTTTCTCTGGATTGATATCTACCTACCTACCTATCTCTATACACTATTGATTCTGTTTCTGTGGATCTATCTATCTATTATCTATCTATCTATCAATCATCTATCTATCTATCTATCTATCTATCATCTATCTCTATATACTATTAATTCTGTTTCTCTGGATTGATATCTACCTACCTACCTATCTCTATACACTATTGATTCTGTTTCTGTGGATCTATCTATCTATCTATTATCTATCTATCTATCAATCATCTATCTATCAATTATCTATCTATCTATCTATCTATCTATCTATCTATCTATCTCATACACTGTTGATTCTGTTTCTCTGTAGAACCCTGATAGATATGGAGGACATGAAGGAGATGGGAGAAGAATGTGTCAGAGCGACAGCCTCCAGGGGCAGAGGGTTGGGTGGTTGGAAGCATTAATGAGGGTGTGGGAGGGGAGAAAAGAAGAGGAGACAGTTTTCAAAAGACATGGTTAAACAAATCTAAATATAAAAGTCTAGATTTGTATAACAGGCAAAGTTAGACGCCACAATACCTTTGCAAAAGAGGTTTGCAAAGATGTTGTTTTTCTTTTCTCACGCTCTCTCTCTCTTTGTCTCTTTTTTTTAGAGATAAGGACTCACTCTGTCTCTCAGGCTGCAGTGCAGTGGTGCAATCATAGCTCACTGCAGCCTCCACCTCCTGGGCTCCAGTGATCCTTCTGCCTAAGCAGCTGGGAGTATAGGTACACACCACCATGCCTGGATAATGCAAGAACATTTCTTAAAGCTGCCTATTGCTCTAGGCATTTGCTATAGGATTGTGTTAGCCCACTAGTACTTTGCTTAAAACCAGGTACTTCTGTGTCCAGCAAGATCACCAAGGCTCAGTGGAAGCTTTGTAGCAGCCCTGCCTGGACACAGCTCTTACCTCGTATGATGGTGACATTGCGAAGGATTTCTCCATGCTGTGTGTCCACCGCCTTCATCTCCTCCACGATCATGGAGAGGTTCCGGACGTTGAGGTCCAGCCGGGCACTGAGCAGGCTGAAGCGCTCTCGGAGCAGGTCTGTGGTGCCCAGCATGAGGGAGACGGACTTGTTCAGGTAGTAGAGCTCCTCGGCATGGGTGTGGAAGCCCAGCGTGCAGGAGAGCCGCACGTCGTCCAGGTACTTGAGCATGCTGTGCACGTGGTTGTCGGTGGCATTGATGTTGGTGAAGATGGTACCAATTTCGATCTCGTGAGAAGCCATGCGTCCTTCCAGAGACTCAAACCTCTCCACAGTGCGGTTCTGGGCATAGCGGGTGTGATACTGGAGATCATGCATGTTCTCCTCATGGTCGTCCAGGAGGGACGAGATGTTATCCAGCTGCAGCTGCAAGCCCATGACCTGCAGTACCAAGTCATGCATGCTCTCGGAGTTCTGGCTGATGCGCTGTGAGGAGGCCCCCAGGGTGGCCTGGATGTTCTTGACTGCCTCTCCAGTCTTGGTGGAGGTGGTACGCAGGCCACTGAAGAGCCGGGTGTAGTTCTGCCAGTCGGTGACAATCTTCTGGAGGGTCAGGGTCTCCTCGTCCGTCTTCCGCTGGATCCCGTGGATCCACTCGGAAGTCTGCCCCACGGTGAAATTGATCTGGTGCACTGCAGCCTTGACATCGTAGCATTCCTGGGTGAGGTCCTTCAAAGAGAGGTCCAGACCAGCTGTGGTGGCCTGCCAGCCTCTCACCTGGGCCAGGAAGAGCCCCAGAGACTGGTTAACCTGGTGGATGGAGAAGGAGCAACTACCCATCTCCTGCGAGATCTGCCTGCTGGTGGTGGAGAGCACCTCCTGGGCCTGCAAGGTCTGGTCCAGCTGCACCTCCTGGGCCAGGAGCAGCTTCTGAATTCCCTCCAGCTCCTCCTGCAGTTTTTGGATCTCAGGCCCCAGCTGCCCAGCTTCATGGCAGAAAGAGCAGTTGTTCAGGGCTTTTGGATCTTTAGGAGAAAGAGACAATAGTTTGAGTTGCTGAAGGGCCATGGTACAACGCTTCCTCTTTAAATATTTCAGAGCCTAAGGAATTGGTAAGTAGCTTCCCAAACCTGCTTTCTTCCCTAAGTCCTGGTATAAAATCCTTCTTGGAAAAGCCTTGCCACCTCTGTGGAATCTCATTTTTACCAACTGTCTCGACTCTGATCTGAAATGTAGCATTTAGGATGTTTTCTTCTTCTCACCACCAAATTCTCAAGAATATATCTTCATAATTTGTCTTAAGTGGCCAGGAACTTCCCATTTAAACTTCATTTAAAAATGTATGCCGATATTTTAATATCTGTTACCTTATTCAATTCTCTTACAATGATAAATTTGCAGAGAAGGTGGCATAGGGATTTTTGACTTCTGACTCATGAGGAATGAGGCGCAGAGAAGTGGCTTGGCAAATGGCCGCATATATTGGTGGCAGACAGGTACCTTTTATTTGCATCAGAGAAGACCCTCACTAAACCTTCTATCATTGCTCCTTCTGTCTCATTCTCTCTTAGATTGTTCCCGGTTAAAGCAGGAGATAAAGAACATCAAGAATTGTGGCATGACCTAAGCAAATTAACGGAAGAACAGAAAACCAAAGACTACATGCTCTCAAGTATAAGTGGGAGCAAGGTTGAATACATGTAGACAGAGAGATGGGAACAACAGACATCAGGGTCCACTATGAGGGAGCAGGGAGGGGGTTATGGGCTGAAAACCACCTGTTGAGTACCTAGGCTCATTACCTGGGTGATGGGATCATGCCTACCCTAAACCTCAGTGTTACCCATGTAACAAACCTGTACATGAATCCCTTAATCTATTACAAAAGTTGAAATTATAGAAATCAATAAATAGATGAGATGGTATATATTTTAAAAAAGAGAAGAAAGAAAAGAATTGTGGCATGGCTTAAGGCAATAATGAGGAAAGGGTTGACCTGGCAGAAGATTTTGCAAAGCCTTGAAACTCTCATCATTTCAGATGCATGAGCTATTTTGGGAATGGACCACCTTTGGCTTCCTTTTCTGCCTGCAGACTCTGCCTGGAGCTGTGCTCCACCCAGAACCCCCCGTCTCCGGTCCTAGGAGTATCCCAGGGTAACAGCCCTCCTCCAGTGGATGGAGACCCGGCTGGGGAGGGAGCAGGGAGCTGGGGATGTCCTCTGTGTCTACAAGGCTGGCAAAGGTTACCTGGCACTGGGGCACTGTGGCATGATGAGGGCAACCTTGCCCTACCCTGACGATCACTGGCCTTATATTACAGTTATCATCAGCATGTCCACTTACCCAGGCCCTGGAGATTCTTCTGCATTCGCACAAGCTTCTTGTCATAAATAGACTGGGTCAAGGAGATGTCTTCGGAGAGAGAGTCCACTTTTCTGAAAACTGTAGGGAAAACAGATAAGAAGCTGGGGCAGGGTCTAAGCTCAGAGAAACAGTAGTCATTCCTTGAGACGGCATCTTTATCAGCTCCTCTGCAACCAAAACCTCTCCCCCTCCTCCTCTCAGGCTTCTTCATGGTGGTTAGAGAACATGCTTCTTATGGCCGGAGTTTGCCACAAGGCCCTTTGAAAACATAATAACTCACCCCCCACCCCACATTTTAGAACTAGGACCTGATCATAGAATGAAATAAGGAAAATTCAGAAAAAAATTTTTTTTTTTAATTATTCTTATTCCTACCACCCAAAGATTGCTCCCATCAGTGTTTTCAAGTATTTGTTCTGGTCTTGTTTACATTCATAACCATTCTTCAGCTACACAGACATATGCAGTTTCCCCCTTATCTGCAGGGGATACATTCCAAGACCCTCAGTGGATGCTTGAAACCTCAGAGTACGGACCCCTATATAGACTATGTGTTTTCCTATACAAACATACTTAAGATAAAGTCTCATTTATATATTAGGCCTAGTAGGAGAGTAACAACAACAGCTAATAATAAAATAGAACTATTATAACAATATGCAATAATAAAAGTTATGTAAGTATGGTCTCTGTCTCTCTGAGGATACCTTATTGTACTGTACTCACCCTTCTTCTTGTGCCAATACGAGATGACGCCTTGCCTACGTGACGGGATACAGTGAGGTGAGTGATATAGGCATCGTGACTCAGTGTTGGGCTCCTACTGACCTTGGCCTTATGTCCGAAGAGGGATTATCAAGCCATGATGTTGCTGACTGACCTAGGGGAACTGAAACTGTGGCTAGGTGGGGATGACTGTACCTTCTTAGAAAAGCAAAGCAAACCTGGGATGCTCCGAACATCTCATCTGTTTTCTTTTATGTTGCTTTGTTGGTACCATATCATGGACACTTTCCCATCCAAGCTTAAATCACTTTAAAATAATTACTTTTGGTATCGGCATGGCACTCTATATAAATAATACAACAATTATATAAGAATCCCCTATTGGTGGGGACACTTAAAGTGCCTCCTCTTCTGAGCTCATAAATAAAACTTGATCTATAAATGTAAGTAAAGTATCCCAGCACTTTGGGAGGCCGAGGCGGGTGGATCACGAGGTCAAGAGATCGAGACCATCCTGGTCAACATGGTGAAACCCCGTCTCTACTAAAAATACAAAAATTAGCTGGGCATGGTGGCACGTGCCTATAGTCCCAGCTACTTGGGAGGCTGAGGCAGAAGAATTGCTGGAACCCGGGAGGCGGAGGTTGCCGAGAGCCGAGATCGTGCCATTGCACTCCAGCCTGGGTAACAAGAGCGAAACTCTGTCTCAAATATATATATATATATATATATGTAATGCTTAGTTCTAGAAATAATCCTTATATATGATGGTGGTGTGTCTATGATAATTCTCTTAAAGTAGACTTATGGATATAAGGGTATTTACATTTTTGAAGTCCTTGATACAAGCTGCTAAACTGCTGCCCAGAAAAGGTTACACCAGTTTCTACCCCACGGGCAGCCTCACACTCTCCTAAGGGGGTCATGTTGGTCAATGGTTGGAACACGTCTTGGCAGCAGCAGGACGCCCAGGTTTCTCCGGCAGGTACCTGGATAGGCCTGGTAGTGAGGGAGGGCATGGGTTGTTCTGAGGTTCAGCAAGATGTTTCCCACAGATCCTCTTAAGGTCAAGTAAAAAGGGAAGAATTAGCACCACCAAGAGCATTGAGTAACACAGCTCTGGTCGTAGTTTACTTCACATCTGTCGGGTGACTTTGGGCAAGTCAGTTCCCTTTCCTGAGCTCAATGCAATCATATATAAAATGAAAATGTGGAGCTCGATGACTCGAAGGCTCTCATCAACTCCAAAACTCTATGCTTTTGAATTATTTGGAATCTCCAGGCTCCAGTTAATATTATACACCTCAGAGCCATCAGGAGATTTACTTAATTAGTGACAGCGACATGTTGAGAGAGTTTAGAAATAATCACATGCTGTTACATGAGACCAGCACTTTACAGTTTACAATAGCTATTATTCCATTTGAACCTCCTTTTAATTAAGATCCCATGCAGAGATGAAAAGAGATACAGAGAGACTGAGAGACTGATTCCTATTCCTACGCTTCATTAAGTCTACTTCGAAGTCAATAGCCAAGGCTCACTCCATTCTATATAATTCATTCACCTGTTCATTTTCTTTCTTTTTTTTTTTTTTTGAGACAGAGTCTCACTCTGTCACCCAGGCTGGAGTACAGTGCTGTGATCATGGCTCACTGCAGCCTCAATCTCCTGGGCTCAAGCCATCATCCCACCTCAGCCTCCTAGGTAGCTGGGGCTTCCGGCACTTGTTACCATCCTCAGTTAATTTTCAATTTTTTTAAATTGAAATGAGATGGGGTCTCACTATGTTGCCCAGGCTGGCCTCAAATTCCTGGGCTCCAGTGATCCCCCCACCTTGGCCTCCCAAGGTGCTGGGGTTATAGACATGAGCCACTGCATCTGGCCTTGCTTATTTCTTCATTGAGTATTTGAGGATTAATAATTACATATTTGCTTTTTAAGCCATTTTCCTAACGTTTTAGATGTTTTTTCATCCCTTTAAAATTATGTTTTATAATGTAGACAATATGGCAAATACTACATATACATCGCTTATAAATAAATAGGTATATTTTGGAGGTGTGAGCCTATCAACTTTTTCTTTTCCAACATTTAATTATAAAATTTTTCAAACAGAAGAATAGAAGGACTTGTACAGTGAAGACCTATATGCCTATCACCTAGAATCTACAAGTAGCATTTTTCTGTATTTATTTTATATTCATCCATCTCTTTCACCCATTCATCAATCTGTGTCAAGTTTTGAATTTTTTTTTTTTTTTTTGAGATGGAGTCTCACTCTGTTGCCAGGCTGGAGTGCGGTGGCACAATCTCAGCTCACTGCAACCTCTGACTCCCTGGTTCAAGCAATTCTCCTGCCTCAGCCTACCTAGTAGCTGGGATTACAGGCATGCACCACCATACCTGGCTAATTTTTGTATTTTTAGTAGAGACGGGCTTTTACCATGTTGGCCAGGATGATCTCGATCTTCTGACCTAGTGAGCTGCCTACCTTGGCCACCCAAAGTGCTGGGATTACATGCATGAGTCACCATGCCTGGTCTTTGGATGCATTTTAAATGAATTTTTTACTGATGGTGTGCACAGTCAAAAATGTTTAGAGATCACTGCTCTAGACTGGGGGGTGGCAAATGATGGCCTGCAGGTGAAATCCATCTGTTTTATGGGAGCTGCCACCCCTATTCATTTAGACTGCCTGTGGCTGTTTTTGCTCTGCGATGAGAGTTTGGTTGTGAAAAAGATCAAATGTAACCTGAAGAGGCTAAAATATTTACTATGTAGCCCTTTACAGAAAAAAATGGCCAAGCTACCTCTAGATTATAAGCTCCATGAAGGCAGGGTCTGTGTTTTCCCAAGCAATATGCTGCCCAGTATAGAATATAGTTCTTGGCCCCGAGTATGCACTTGACTACAAAAAAAGTACTTGATTCAATGAACAGAGTTGGTTTGTAATGTCTGCTGACTGATTTTCCCAACCCTCCAGACTTTGGTCACAGTCCTGGTGTGAAGCATTGAGCAGGTCTATTCACACACTCACACATACACACACACACAAGCTTTACAAATCTATAGACATTCTTTCAAGAGATATTACTGGGCACCTGCCATTTAGGCCAGGATGGTGCCAACACTGTTCTAGGGACCTGGCATACCCAAGCTGGAGGCAAAAACACGAAAAGGAAACCCAAAGGTCTCTCACGTTTCACAAACACGCACTCCTCACCCCGGTTCTTCTGATCCTCTGTCCATTCACGCTGGATCTCAGGGCAAATGACATCTCCTCCCCAGGACTGTTCCCTCCCAAGAGGAGTGGGGCCAGCCTCCTGCTCCAGCCTGCCAGGCTGACTCATGAACGTTATGTATGTGACAGCATCTCGAATCCTGTCGTCCTCTCTGAAACTCTTTGGTGCCTAATATGCTCTTCTCTGGGCCTGAGCCTGTGGCTCTTGGAGCTTTGATAATGGCCCCGGGTCCCTTGGGTGCTCTGAGCTGGAGCCCTAAAAGGAGTGACGAGAAATCTTGACAAGTTCTCTGACAGCCAGTTTGCGGCCTCTGATAGGAAGACTGTGGCTGCTTCCCTCCTCTGGCCCAGGATTTTGGCCACTTTCTGAAAGGCCAGACCCTGTGAATTGATTTAGCAGAGACAGGTGGTGAGGGGCTTGGGAAGGTCTGGAACCCTAGGTCCTTAAATCTAGCTGCACATTGGTATCCCCTAAGGTGATTTATAAATGACTAAGGCCTGGGTCTCACCCAGAGATTATGATTTAATTCATCTGGAGTCAGTGGAGGGGGGTTGCTCTGGCATGTATTTTTAAATGCTTTTCAAGGGATTCCAATATCCCCCCACGAGGGGGAAGAACCACACCCCTTGATGGTGAAATGCAATTGACGCAACCCAGCATTCCCAGAGCCTGGCACAGAGCAGGCGCTCGGCTTGTGTTGGATTAATTAATGCCTTCAGATTACTGGAAGACAACTTATGTCTACTGAGATCATTAGCATGCTGGCCTCTTGCCTTCAAGCTAAGAAGGCTGGTTGTCGAATATCTCCAGCCAGGACCAGGATGAGGCGCCTCCCCTCAGGGACATGCAGGCTCAGCGTCCACATGAGAGCTGGGAAGCCCCCCTCAAAGCCTTGACTCCCTCTCCCTACTCCCGGCCTTGTTTCTAAAATCCAGTAGATTGGAACAAGCAAACCTACCGGAGCCTGGATTTTCAAAGTTTGAAGCTAAGATGGGAATGGGATTACAGTGAGATGCCACCAAATTTGCTGTAACCAGTTTACCACAATCTGTCAGCATCTGGAAGGTGGAAGTGACCTGTCTCTGGCTACGTGTGGTGACCCGGGTCAGTTACTACAAACTCTAATGTGTATGAGAAGAACCAAACCTCAGATCGTTGGATCTCATTTGCAGGACCCCCCAGATTCCTTGGTCTCAGCAGGTTTGGCTGGTTGAGACCCAGGAATTTACATTTTAACAAACACTGAAGGTGAAATTGCTGCAGGTAGGCGTCCAGCCTCACTATGAGAAACACTCACGTAGACCATGAAAGGGGGCTTAGAAGTCACTCAATCCAGTGATCTCAAGCCTTTGTGAACAACAGAATCAGGAGAGCTGAAAGATACCGAATTAATTCCATGATCGGGGTGGGGCCCAGACATCAACATTCTTTAAAGCTCCAAGGTGGCTCCAACATGGAGTTGAAACTGAGAAACACTGACCTAGTCTTATCATCTCATCACACCAGTGGGAAAGCAGCGGTCCCCAGAGGTGGGTGCCTTCCTCAAGGCCACAGACCTTGTCAGTTTCCAGTCTCTGCAGTCTGGATTAGGCATAGAGATTCCCTAGCCAGGAAGACGCTGGCTCTAGGCCCTGGGATACAGATGTCAAGTGTTTGTCTTTGCAAGGAAGCTTTTGGTGCCGGATCCCTGACCAGACATCCCTCTGCAGCCTGGGATGGGCGCATCCCGGACTCACCCAGAGAGGCTAGCACAGCCACGGCCACCAGGAGCAGGGCCAGGAAGAGGTAAAGAATCCGCACCGACGTGTGCAAAGACAGGTTCTTCTGGCAGCGGCTGCAGCGGATGCCCGGCTGGCCTGTGGGGGACATAAGGAGGACAATAGCTTAGGCCAGTGGACCAGGCTGGAGTTGAAGGACCAGTTCCATGTTCCTGCTCTGGCCTCTCTCATCACATTCTAACCAGGCTCAGAAGGGGAGCTGTTCTCGACTCTCACTCTCTATCTGTCCTATAGCCTTTCTCTAGGTGCTGGTGCTTTCTGGAATGCAGGAGACCGAGTTGAGTCGGGACTTCAAAGAACAGGCCCCATACTCTCTCCATGGTGTCTTCATTCGGTCCATGGGAGGGGAAACACCTCTTCCCTCTCCATTGATCCTACTGATGACCCACAGCATAGGCAGCCAGCCCGAGGCCCCACTGAGTGACCAACTTGCCCGGGCTTGCCCAAGACCTTCTGGGTTTTAGCAACGAAAGTCTCCTGTCATAGGAATGCCTCAGCATGGCGCAGATCATCCTGGTTTGCTAAGATTGTCTATGTTTTAAAACTGAAGGTCCATTGGGTGCAGTGGTGCATGCCTGTAATCCCAGCACTTTAGGAGGCTGAGGCAGGAGTATCACTTGAGTCCAGGGGTTTGAGGCCAGCCTGGGCAACATAGCAAGATCCCATCTCTATTTAAAAAAATAAAAAAGAAAATGGGAAGTCCCACACCCTGGGGATCCCCTTAGTCCCTGGAAAACCAGAAGGTTGGTGTCCAGTCCCCAAACTTTTCAGGGAACCAGACATTCTCCTGGAAACCAAACAAATAGTCGCGGTCCACCAGTTGAGTTGCTGGTAAAAAGGAGGGAGGGAGCCAGATGTTCCTGAATGCGTGGGCGGGTGGCCAACAGGCCGCACGAATGCAGCGGTGGTAGAGCTGCGAATTCCTACGGTGAACTCAACTTCAGCTGCACTTTCTGAGTACTGGGACGCTTAAAAATCTTGATGCTCAGTTCACACTTCAGGCCAAATAAATCGGAATTTCCAAGGGCTGGTCTCACGCATCCATGGGTGATTGCAGTGAGGAGCCAGGGTTGAGAACAACTGCTCTAATCCACACCAAAGCCACCGAGAGACCACATTCCAAACAGCACTGTGCGTGGCCTGGGATCCAGTGAAGTGGATGGTCCCAGCCAGCTAGAAGACAGGCCCAGGGACAGGGTATGTGGCTCTGGGAGATGGCAGAAGTCCTTGATGGGTCTTGGTAGGAGCCTAGGAGACAGGTAACACTTGTGTCAAGCTTTGATTTCAGGCCAAGCACAGAGGCTCACACCTGCAACACCAGCAATTTTAGAGGCGGAGGCAGGCAGATCACTTGAGGCCAGGAGTTTAAGACCAGCCTGGGCAACATAGTAAGACTCTCTTATCTACAAAAAATTAAAAAAAATGTATCCAGGTGTGGTGGTGCGTGCCTATGGTCACAGCTGCTTAGGAGGCTGAGGTGGGAGGATCACTTGAGCCCAGGAATTTGAGGCTGCAGTGATCTATGGCTGCACACTCATATCAGCCTGGGCAACACAGCAAAACCATGTTGTCTAGAAAAAATTTTAAAACTCCTTTGACTTCATTGGTACTGCACGCCCAGAGCCATGAACTCTGCCCTTTCACATCCAGGAAGCAGTGGGAAAGGACAGTCAGGCTTCTGAAACCACCTGAAGAGACAAGTCTCTCACTGGCCTGGGGATGGAGACAGGGATCTCTCAGCCCAGAGGGGAGATGAGGGGCAGCCCCAGAGTCCTTACCCTCCTGGGTGCACGGGAAGGTCGGCACGTCCTCGTCGTCACCCGCCAGGTCCTCTTCTGTAACGCACAGGGCATCTCCATCACCGCCGGCCGACCTCACTATAACAGAGCCAGTGCCGTCAGACCCAAAGCCATCCCAGTCATCTCCTTTTGTTTACTAGTCCGCATATCCTGGGCCCACCTCTACCCCAGAGCCAGTTCACTGCGCTCCAGGTGGCCTGATGTGAGCTACAAAAAGGGAGTGGCCATAGGCATTAGGCGGCTGAGGAGCTGGGATGTCTCAACCCTCTGGATAAGGAGAGATCCCAATTTCCCACATGCTGGGAAAGACACACGGGTCAGCTCAGCGCCTGCTCTAGCCCTGCTCTATCTGCAGCTCACTCAACACCTGGAAGTGGAGTAAGGAGAAATAAGAGCTGGCTGCTTGCTCTGGCTTAGCATCCTTCTATTCCCCAACACTTGGTCACTCAAGCAGTATTCCTCTTCTCTAGGGACAAAGCTGAATCTGACCCCAGCACAGTCCCCACCAAGACTCTGCCTCCAGCATAGCTGGGAGGCTGTGAAGAGGAGGAGGCCAGAGAGGGGAGGAGACAGGATGGGTGCAGATCCCTGTCTCACACCGTTTTACCCAGGACTCGCTAGCGTGTCAAGGGACCTTAGGAGAAGAAGGTCTCCTGCCAGAGGCTGATTCAGTGCTTATTCCCTGGGACTATATGGTCTGTAACTAAGACCTAAATGATGTATCCCTCCCTCAGAAGATTGCTCTTGTTCCTCAGACACCCTTCAACTCCCACACCTTGTAAGTGACACTTGGCTTTTCCCTCCCTCCTTCCCTCCCTCCCTCCCTCTCTCCCGCCCTTCCTTCTTTCCTTTCTCCTTCCTTTCCTTCTCTCCTTCCCTCCCTCCTTTCTCTCTCTTCCTCTATCTCTCTCCTCCCTCTCCGTCTCTCTCCCTCCCTTCCTCCTCTCTCCTCCCTCTCCCTTTCTTTCTCTTTCTATCCCTCCCTCCTTTCTTTTTCTCTGTCTCTCTCCTCCCTCTCACTCTCTTTCTCTTTCTCTCTTTCTTTGCTTGTTTTTTGGGTCCTTAAGGATTCCCTGCTTTCTTTCACCTTTGACTATGCACTTAGCTGTATGTCTGTAGTTTATTTAATGGCTACATTTTATAACCAGAGAGTATTTTAAGTTGGTAATCCTAGAAGAAGCAGCTTCAAATTCTGCTCTTTTCCTTTTTTGTTTTTAATGCAATAAAGTGCTGGGTTTTGCCTCAAGGCAATCTTCACAACACCTTATAAACTCTACAGTCCAAAGTATCACATTTATGGACAGAAAGACTGAGGTTCAGGGAACTGAAGAATGTTGCTTAGCAGCACACAGAATAGGATTGGTGAAGCCAAGATGTGAACTCAGAAATCTTTTCTACCATACCTACAACCAACTTGAGGTAATGAGCAAAGGTTCCACCAAGTGCTAAGAAGTCTTGCTTCTGCAATTACAAGGTCAGTGGGAAGACAAGAAGACAGTGGTGCGTGAATGAGCTGTGGAGCCTCAGGGGCTCCTGACCATGACTGATGGGCATCTTGAGTTGCATCCTAGACCCATGAGCACCTGCGGTCCGAATACCATACCACAGCCATTGTGATCAACATGGGAGCTGAGATGCAGTCAGCAAGCAATGCGGGTAAGCAAAAGCAGCTCCGAGTGGACTCAGTAGGGAGGGGACCGAGGGTGACCCCAAATTAAAGATGCCACCATCATGGCCATGAATGCCCTCTGCTTGGCCTTCATGCATGGCTTAAACGTCTCTTCCCCAGCAGTCTTTCTTGAGCTCCCAGACTAGCGTAAGGCCCCGTTGCCCACACCTCACACACCCTGGGCTCTCCTGTGGAAGAATGCCATGCGCCTCTCCTGTCCATGCAGCAGCCCTCTTCCCCAGCACTTCAGTTCTGAGGGTGGGGACTGCGTCTGTCTTGTTCTCTGCTTTATCCAATGCCCCTAGCATGGTGGCTGGCACAGAGAAAGGCTCAACAAACACAATTTCAAGTGAACCAATGAAGGATCTGGTATTATGCTTTCCAGTGGCAGTTCTATGCCTGCCTGTGAAGCTCTGTGGGGCACTTTCAAGGGAACAACATCAGTCAGAGCTCCATCCCAGAGACTGAATAAATCTGGGGGGACAAAGGAGACCTGGGGGTTAGGACTTTGAAAAGCTCTCACATCTGTTATCCCATTTGATCCCTACAGTTAGCCTGAGAGACAGAGTAAGAACATTTTCTCCTGACAGATGAGGAAACTGAATGGTATCTGTGTGTGCACGTGTGCATGAGGGTGTGTACTACGCACGTGTGAGTATGCATGCATGCCTATGCTGTGTGCCTGTGCATGTACACATGTGTGAGTATGCGTGCATACCTGTATGTATGCCTGTGCATGTACATGAGTATGCATGCATGCCTGTGTGTGCCTGTGCATGTACACATGTGAGTATGTGTGCATGCCTGTGTGTGCCAGTGCAGGTACACGGGTATGTGTACATGCCTGTATGTGTGCCTGTGCATGTACACACATGTATGTGTGCATGCCTGTATGCCTGTGCATGTACATGTGTATGAGTGCATGCCTGTGTGTGCCTGTACTTGCACATGTGTGCACATGCATGTTTGCCCATGAGTGTGCATGTGTGTGTGCCTGTATATGTGTGTTGTGAGGTTTTTAATGCCTGGCTAAGGTCATAGAGTCAGGCGGTGGCAGAGCTTCCTAAATCCAGATTTTCCTCTCCGCAACAGGAGATTCCAGGTAGGTTTTGCTTTCTGGGGCGCTAGTGCGTGTGTGCTGGGAGTGTGCCGGCAAGCGCTTTGGAGGGTAAAGTGGGAGAAGGAAGGAAGCATGAGAAGTTCCTTTGCATGAGTATCCTAAGAAGCATCACTTTCAGCTCTCCTTGGGCAGCTGTCCCATCATCAGTCTGCCAACAGTTTACAAGGAAGCCTGGCCTGGGCGGTCACCAGGATTACAATCTCTTTCCCATAAACGAATGCCTGGGGCAAGGCAGGGGAATTCTTGGTGCCTTCTGTTCCCGTCTGACCAAAACCTCACCCTACTAGCCATGGCCTCTCACCCCGAGATGATCCCAGCCAGAACCACGCTGTGGGCTGTATTCACCACCGCCCCGGGTCCCCGTGAGGAGCTATTCCTTCCATCCCTTAGAGCAGAGCTGCCTCCTCGGGCCTGATCCTCATTTCTCTCCATCCGTGATGAGCTCCTCTGCCCTCCCCTATGACTGGGCCTCCTCCCTGTTCTGGCTCCGGGGCCAATTTCATCACTTCACTGTTTATAGCCTTTGCAGGGAATCTGGGATGACTTAAATCAAGCAAGGCTGACACCAGCCTTCAGCAAACACCCTCTCAAAAACACAGAGCTTTGTTATAACCAGCTCTCCCAGTGGACAACCCCCCAAATTAGCAATTGTTAGCCAGTGGAAATTCCTAACGACGGCTTTCCGGCTTTCCGGTGGTGGCCCATGGGAAGGGAAGTAGCAGCTGCCAGCGAGGATCTCGGATCGCTCTAGACCAGGGGACCATGGGTGTTTGGCCACCTTCCCTCCACTGACATCTCAGCTCCATAATTCACAGCCCTCCCCAATCCCCAAAACAATCTTCTCCCTCTAATCCCTTGGGTTTCCTGTCTTCCAATACTAAGCCCTGGACCATGGGGACCCCTGACCCACCTATGTCTGGAATTCTATAGCAACTTGCTACTTTAGCCTCGTTCACTTACTGAGAACATAATCCAAAGCATTTGTGAGGCTCTTAGAAGCCGAGCCCTTTGCAAGCAGAAGCTCATGATATTATACCAAGATTGTTCTGGTTAGAGTATGTTTGAATGAAGAAGCGGTGTGTTTAGAAAAAAAGTTAAGTAGCCTGTGAAGGTCAAGGCCATGGTTGCAAGCCCAGACCTATAAAATGGTGGCTACCAGTAGAGATTTGAAAAGGCCTCTCTTCCTGTCATCCACTAGGTCATAATATCCATCTCAAACTCCAGAAAGAAGGATAGACACAAGAGGAGAAATTCCTTTTTTTTTTTTTTTTTTTTTTTTTTTTTAAGCCTCTGCTCCCACAGAGCCATGTAGCAAGTTTAATGGAAGGTGCATGCCTTGGTGCATTGCTAAGCACGGCCACTGACTCCACTGGGGTTGAGCTTGGTTCAGCTTTCCCTTTGAGGGTAGGAAAAAAAAAAAAAAACAGCCCAGACCTGTCAACCAACTGCTAACTCAACTGTGGTCGCCGATGCTGGCTTTCTTTTGGTTGACCAAAAATGTGTCCTTGGTTCGCTCTTTCACCTTTCTGGGACCGCATTCTTCCATCTGAGTCAGCAAGGGGGAGAGATTCGAGGAATTAAATAAAAGGTCTTTCTTTGGGCACTTTCAGGAACATATTTTGATGATTATCTTCTGCAGGGTTCACAGAGTGGGTTTTCAAAACAGCCAATTGGATCAGTAAAAATAAAGACTTCTGAGTCTTCTCCAGAGCCAATGCTATATTTAAATGCAGAATAGCTATAGTTTAAGGTTGGCGAATGCTATAACTAAGGTTGCAAAATTGTTTTCATTACAGCCCTCCTGCCACTACGCCCTCTCCACAGGCTTCCTTTGTGGGTTTGTCTGTAACTGGTGGAATCTGCCTGCCGGCTCAGGTCTCAAGACGCGGGTCCTTTTCCTTCAGATCCTTCTGCCTAATGAGCTGTCCTTTTCTGCTTCCGTCACACTGCCAGTTTCTCTCCTCCAGTGCTTGCCTCATTTTTTGGTCCCCATCCTCAAGTTCCTGCATCCCTAAAGCCACATCTGCTGCTCTGGGGCAGGCTTCTCTCCCGGTTCCTGCCACCTCCACCTGAATCCCTTCAGTTGCCTCCCACTCTGTTACCCACAGAGGTTGTGGGTAAATCCCTGCTTTATTCTAAACCCTCTTTATCCCAAACAACTTTCCTCCCCTTTCTTGCCCTAGACTTTTCTAACCGAGACCCTATTCCAGGTGGTGCGATTCTTCATTAGACAGGCGTGACCCACTCTGCACAGACATTCAGCATCCTGGCCTTGTCTGCTAAAGCCCAGTGGCAATCCCTAGTCATTGTGACAACCCTGAATGCCCACCCATTTCTAAATACCTGCTGGCAGGCTGGTGCTGCCTCTAGTTGAGACAAGAAGAGGCAGGCTACTCACTCAATGTAACAGATGCGCTTCCCCCATTACACACTGGCTCCTCTGTGTACACAGCACATCCCCACTCCCCTGAACCCCATGAATTTGGAGGGATGGGAGGGGTGGGAATCACCAGCATTCTTTTCTTTTCTTTTCTAGACAGGGTCTTGCTCTGTCGGCCAGGCTGGAGTGCAGTGGTGCGATCATAACTCAGTGCCGCCTGGACCTCCCAGGTTCAAGCGATCCTCCCACCTCAGCCTCCCAAGTAGCTGGGCTACAGGTGTGCACCATCACACCCAGCTAATCTTGTTTATTTTTTTGTAGAGACAAGGTCTCACTATGTTGCCCAGGCTGGTCTCAAATTCCTGGCCTCAAGTGATCCTCCTCTCTGGGTCTCCCAAAGTGTTGGGATTACAGGTGTGAGCCACCATGCCTGGCCGGGAATCACCAGTCCTCTTGATCACTGCTGTCACCTCTGATCCTACAAACCCTACCCTCTCTCACACGGGCACCCCACGTCCCTCCTCTCAGCTTCATGTTCCTAATGCATAAATGGTGGTGAGATCATCCGCTCCACCTAGCTCCTGTGAAAATCCAACAAGATGTATATGGAAAGTACCTGACATACAGTAAATGTCTGATAAACAGTAGTAGCAGTCATTTTTATTCGGATTATTTTTCTATCCTATTCCAGTTAATGCTGCCATTTATGGTCACCTCCCAACCCCCATCACTGCCAGGACCAAATGCCAACTTTTAAGAAACCAGTTTTTCAAAACATATCCTATGGGACACTAGTCCCAAATTATTCTTTGTGAAAAAGGGTTCTTTGATCAAGTAAATGTGGAAAATGTGGCATACTCTATCGCCGTCTTAGAGATTCACATTCGCATAGTAAACACTGTGAGAAGTCCTGCAAAAAAAAATAGTAAGCCCAATTAAATCTGTGTTTCATTCCACGGTTCTCAGACTCATTTGACCATGGAGCTTCCTGCAGATCTTGAAAAATAAATGTATCTATGAATTCTGGGACCTCTGTTCAGAGGCAGAGGGACTCTTATTTTAGGGCACACTGTTCTGGATAATGACATCACCTGGATCGGATTATTTCTTCATTCTGTCTCCTGCCGTCAACTTTGAATGGAGGCAGCTTTTCTGTTGAAACTCAGGGCTCCTGGACATGGTATTTACCATCTCATCTCTACGCATCCTGCCTGCCCTCTGGAGCTTAAGGCTTATGGCTGTTCCAACTGCTTGATCTCAAGCTCCTTCCCTTCCTCATCTCCAGTCCGCTAAGCCTTTCCTCCCTCTCCTTCCTCCAGGTTCTTATTCACCCTGAGCTCCAAGACCAGCCTAGTCCCCAGAGTTGCCTTCTGCCCTCTGGAGCCTGTAGTTCTCTCTGCTGCCACAGTCCCTGCGGTCCTCAGCCTGCTTTCTTCACACTGCACTGGGGAAGCCTGGCGCTGCAGGCTTGGCTCCAATCAAGTCCTGCCATCTGGATTCGCACTTCCCATTCCTGGGTTCCTCCTCGGGCCAGCCCATCTCATCCTCCAAAGATGAGCTCACCTTCTCCTTTTCTGAAAGGATCAAGACCATGCGGTTCCAACTTCTTTCTTTATCATTCACTAACTCTATCCAGATGCCTAGACCTCAAACCCAGCCTGGGGAAGGGATGGGGAAAGAGGGCCTCTCATGCATTCCGAGTAGCCTGGCACCCTCTGTTAATACTGCAGGGGAGAGTGCCCTTTGACTGAGTAATCCTCCTTCTAGGATATTCATGTTAAGAGAATAATTATACAACTAGGCCAAGATGTACATGTAATGGTGATCACTGCATGCTATGATCAACCTGGGGGAAAATGCAAATAGCTACAATGCCCATCTCTAGGGGATTGGTTACATTGATTCTCACAGTGTCTTACTATGGGATGTTATGAAACCATTTTTTTAAAATACTGCAAGCCAGGTATAGTGGCTCATGCCTGTAATCCCAACATTTTGGGAGGCTGAGGCAGGAGGATCGCTTGAGCCCAAGAGTTTGAGATCAGCCTGGGCATCAGGGTGAAACCTCATCTCTACAAAAAATACAAAAATCAGCTGGGCATGGTGGCATGCACCTGTAGTCCCAGGTACATGGGAGGTTTAGGAGGGGTGATTGCTTGAGCCCAAGAGGTGGAGGCTTCAGTGAGCCATGATAATGCCACCACCCTCCAGCCTGGGCAACAGTGCAAGACCCTGTCTCAAGTAAGCAAGCATGCAAACAAAAAACCAAAAGCAACTACAAAAAAACACCATCACCAGCCAGAGCAATCAGGCAAGAAAAAGAAATAAAGGGTATTCAAATAGGAAAGGAGAAAGTCAAATTGTCTCTATTTGCAGACGACATGATTGTATATCTAGAAGACCCCATCGTCTCAGCCCAAAATCTCCTGAAACTGATAAGCAACTTCAGCAAAGTCTCAGGATACAAAATCAATGTGCATAAATCACAAACATTTCTATACACCAATTACAGACTTAAAGAGAGCCAAATCAAGAACAAACTGCCATTCACAATTGCTACAAAGAGAATAAAATACCTTGGAATACAACTAACAAAGAACGTAAAGGACCTCTTCAAGGAGAACTACAAACCACTGCTCAACGAAATAAGAGAGGACACAAACAGATAGAGAAACATTCCATGTTCACGGTTAGGAAGAATCAATATCGTGAAAATGGTCATACTGCCCAAAGTAATTTACAGATTCAACACTATCCCTATCAAGCTACCAATGACCTTCTTCACAGAACTGGAAAAAAACACCTTAAACTTCATATGGAACCAAAAGAGCCCGCATAGTCACGTCAATTCTAAGCAAAAAGAACAAAGCGGGAGGCATCACACTACCGGACTTCAAAGTATACTACAAGGCTACAGTAATCACAACAGCACGGTACTGGTACCAAAACGGAGATATAGACCAATGGAACGGAACAGAGGCCTTGAAAGCAACACAACACATCTACAACCATCCAATCTTTGACAAACCTGACAAAAACAAGCAATGGGGAAAGGATTCCCTGTTTAATAAATTGTGTTGGGAAAACTGGCTAGCCATGTGCAGAAAGCAGAAACTGGATCCCTTCCCGACAGCTTACACTAAAATTAACTCCAGATGGATTAAAGACTTAAACATAAGACCTAACACCATAAAAACTCTAGAAGAAAATCTAGGCAAAACCATTCAGGACATAGGCGTAGGCAAGGACTTCATGACCGAAACACCAAAAGCATTGACAACAAAAGCCAAAATAGACAAATGGGGCCTAATCAAACTCCACAGCTTCTGCACAGCAAAAGAAATAGTCATTAAAGTGAATCAGCAACCAACAGAATGGGAAAAAATTTTTGTAGCTTACCCGTCTGACAAAGGGCTGATATCCAGAATTTACAAAGAACTAAAACAGATTTACAAGAAAAAACCAAACAAGCCCATTCCAAAGTGGGCGAAGGATATGAACAGACACTTTACAAAAGAAGACATACATGAGGCCAACAAACATATGAAAAAATGCTCATCATCACTGGTCATTAGAGAAATGCAAATCAAAATTACATTGAGATACCATCTCACGCCAGTTAGAATGGCGATCATTAAAAAATCTGGAGACTACAGATGCTGGAGAGGATGTAGAGAAATAGGAACACTTTTACACTGTTGGTGGGAGTGCAAATTAGTTCAACCATTGTGGAAGACAGTGTGGTGATTCCTCAAGGACCTAGAAATAGAAATTCCATTTGACCCAGCAATCCCATTACTGGGTATATATCCAAAGGATTATAAATCGTTCTACTATAAGGACACATGCACACGAATGTTCATTGCAGCACGGTTTACAATAGCAAAGACCTGGAACCAACCCAAATGCCCATCGATGATAGAATGGACAGGGAAAATGTGGCACATATACACCACGGAATATTATACAGCCATAAAAAACGATGAATTCGTGTCCTTTGTAGGGACATGGATGAACCTGGAAACCATCATTCTCAGCAAACTGACACAAGAACAGAAAATCAAACACTGCATGTTCTCACTCATAGGCGGGTGTTAAACAATGAGAACACATGGACACAGGGAGGGGAACATCACACACTGGGGTCTGTTGGGGTGAAATAGGGGAGGGACAGCAGGGGGAGAAATGCCAGATATAGGCGAAGGGGAGGAAGGCAGCAAATCACGCTGCCATGTGTGTACCTATGCAACAATGTTGCATGTTCTTTACATGTACCTCAAAACCTAAAATGCAATAAAAATAAAAAAAATAACAATAATACCAACAACAAGAAAAATGCTAAGTAATCAGGAGGCTGAGGAGGGAGAACTGCTTGAGGTCAGGAGATTGAGACCAGCCTGGGCAACACAGGGAGACCTCATCTCTATAAAAATTAGCTGGGCATGGTGGCACCTGACTGTAGTCCCAGCTACTTGGGAAGCTGAGGTGGGAGGATCCTTGAGCCCAGGAGATCACGGCTGCAGTGTGCTACGATGGTACCACTGCACTCCAGGCTGGGCGCAGAGTAAGACTATGTCTCAAAATAAAACAAAATAAAAATAACATGGATAGTATAATCTTATTTACATGAAAAAAAGTCTGTGAAAACATACACAGAATGATTTCTGAAGAATGTTCATCTACAGCTTGTCATTTATGATCTCTAAAGGGTAGAAGTTCACCTGAGTGGATATTTTTCCTTTTCTGAATTTTTTGATTTTTTAAAAAAATAATAAATATGTGTCTTAAAGGTTAAATGCAGCTGATAGTAATGTGGAGTCTACGTCTGTATCCATCTTTTCTCCTTCCCTTGCCTCCCGATAAAGAGATTCTTTCTTCTCAAAGCGAGCCTCCCCCAATGCCACCACCCCAGGTTCCCCCATGCCTCCTCTTCTGTCCCTCCACCTTCCAATGAGCACGGGCCATTCCTGCCTTGAAATCCCTTGGAGCCAGGCCCTGCTATGTCCACGCTAGGGACACAGCTCCTCCTGAGCGATCTACCCCGCCCCTCTGGCCCTTGCCACCTGGTTTTCTCTGATCCACAAATCCTCAGCTGACTCTGCTGATCAGCCGTCAATGTGGGGGGTCATTTCCTCCCCCTTGGAACTTTCTCCTCTTAATTTCCATGACATTCCCACCATCACGGTTCCCTGCCTGTGTCCTTGACCGCTCCTCATGGATCCTTTACAAGCTCATTTTCTTCCTCCCGCTAAGGGTAGAGGTTTCCCAACATGGGCTAAGAGCAAGAGACAACATCTCCAGGGGGAAGTGGCAAACAGGCCTTCTCCCGACAAACCCTCCCAAGGATCTCCAATGTCAGCCACACACAAACGCAAGTCCTTCATGGAGCACTGGAGTCCTTCCTCCCTCAACTGCAGGCCATCTCTCCCCACCACCCCAAACACTCTTCCCCCAGGACCTGATGGCCAGCTTTCCCCAGCGCGCCTTCCTGCCTTCCTGACCCCATCCAATCTTCCCCACCCTTCAGCTTCTCCCTGAAACCTTTCTGAACTATCCAACTTGAAATGCTCCCTTTCTCTCCCGGGATTCCCTCAAATCTCGGTATATGCTGTGCATTTTTTCTTTTGTGTCATTGGCCTGGATGACGCAGTTCCTGCCTCAGGTGTGCACGTCTTGTTTCTGCTGGGAGGGCAGGAAGCGCCCTGGCTTGCCTTCTAGCTAGTGTGCTTCCCCCCTGAAAGCAGGAACTCCATACATGTTGCCTGACTGAAAACTGTGGGCTGGGGCAACATCCCAGAATAATCCATTTTTTAGCCTGGGTTCAGGTGGAGCGGAAGGCATCTCATCTAAACCCTGAAGAAGGCGCCTGCAGGTCTCCACCTGGAGACGATGAGGACCCTGATGGAGATACGGCTGTGAAGCTCAGAGAGGTGAATCTGGTGCCGTCAGATTTGCCAACTCCCATGAGTCACATCTTCCAGGCTGCGAGAGACTGTTCAGGGAATGGGTGCCGGCAAGAACCAGGAGCCTGTCTGTGGCTGAAACCCAGGACGTATCTCTAAGAACAGCAGCAGAGAAGGAAAGTCAGGAAAGGAGCCCCCCCGAAAACTCCCTCGTTGGGACCTCCCTTAAGGCACTTATCACTGTTAGTGCTTTTTTGAGTGACTTGGGCACAAATCCTATGTGTCCCAGTAGAGTAAGCTCCTTGAGAGAAGGGACAGCGTCTAAGATCTTCGTAGTTTCCCTGGTCGTTAGACCTACATAGACGTACGGACCCAGGCACCGGCATTCTCCCTATCAGAGTCTATTGAATAGGGGCATCTTTCTGCATCTTTATGGAATGCCTGCGTGAGGTGCTGAGGATACCATGTGCAGTTCAGACATGCACACTGAACAGATGTAGTGGACGCCTTTTAAGTGTCAGGCACAGAAAGAGACCCCACTGTTGTGAACCTCACAATCTGATGCCATCCTGTGGGATCAGCTGGTCTACCTGGATGAGGGAGCTGAGCCCAGGGGTATCAGGGACTTCATCCCGGTGATAAAGCTGGCCTGTGACAGGGCTGGGCCTGACCTTGAGACTCAGTGCTACACATGCACACACACACACACACACACACACACACACATACACACACACCCCACTAAATTAAACATAATCAAACAGGGGCAGTGCATGAATTAGAAGCATACCCAGCTATGCTGCCCTGTGCACCAATTCCAACATCCAGAGCAGCTGCCTGTCCTTCACGGAAACCGCCAAGCTCTCCACCAGCCTAGCCTACCAAGAAGCAGAAGACTTTTTCCTCGCTCTCAAATGAGCCTTGGGACATGAGTCTTCAGTTAGCAAGTTCACCCCCAGCTAGAGGGCAAGGTGACTGTTTTGGCCGGGGCTGGGGGTGGGGGGATGTCTGAGGGTTTGGAGCCGAACTTGAGCCACTGGGCTCCCTGGACCCCTCAGTCAGGCCTCTGGTGGCTCTTTTCACCTTTGCCACTCAGCTCCTTTTCTTCTAGCCCTGGCTCCTTCCGGTGCCCTTGGGGAAGGAGATCAGACTTGCTGGGGCTCCCGGCCCGGCTGCTCCTGCATGGGGAGCCTCTCCTCTCTTTGGATTCCTCCTGGGATTGCATCGCTGTGTTTTCCCAGCCCCTCCTCTCCCTACTTCCACCCTTTGCCCGCATGAAGTGGGCACTGCTCTCTGATTCTGCAGGGAGGGGCTGTTCCTCCCACGCCTGAGGAACAGAGGGCTGCCCACTGCCCTGGCCACCACAGCCAAGCACAAGTCTCTTGGGGCAAAGAAGAGGCCACGCGGTGGGCCCACTTCCAGCCATCTCACCACTGAGTCACTTCCGCTCCCCACGTGGTGCTCAGGCCCAGAGCTCTCGGGACTCAGGGACCACCCAGGAGGACAACCGGGCTGGAGAGGGCAGACGACGCGCCAAGACTAGAGCCATGTCTCCCGCTCTCAAATTGGTCTGTGCATTGCGCCAGGCTGTGTCATGGGTGTCTTGGGGGTGGGTCCCTCTCACTGGAGGTGTGGAAACAACCCCACAGGTGGCTGTAAATGGCTTGGACAAGCCAGTGGGAAGCTCCAAGGTGGGCCTGTCATCAAGGGGCTGGTGGCACCTGAGTGTCCCCTTAGGGCATGTTAGGGGGCCAGGTGCCAGCTTGCATCAAAAGAGGCAGCGGCCTGGGAGGCCCAGTCAGCTGGCCACAGGGCAGGAGGGGCCTCGGGTGGAAACGGCTTGACTGGCAGAGTGGGCCCTGACACTCGGCCACCGGTGGGCTGGGCAGCCCAACTAGTGTGTTTTCTTAATCACCGTCCCCACCATCCCCCATTCCCCATACATCACATCACATCACATCACATCACATCACATCACATCACATCACATCACATCACATCACTGTGTTTGTTTTGAGCAGGGCACAATCCTTTGCCAACAGCTGTAATTCGAAGACTGGTGTGGCCTTTGGAGGAGCCCGAGAAGGGATCACTGGAACTCGCTGCCTGGCCTGCTCTGCTGGGCATTTTACTTTTTCCATTTGGGTGAAAGAAATCCAGGTTCTTTACACCCCATAGAACCCAAAAGCCAAATATTTGCTGTCTGCCCTGCCGTTTCCAGCTCAGGTAGAGGCGGCGGCTCTTCCCGGCTGCCAGGGAGGGAAGTGCTGGAAGTCAGACCCGAGCCGGGCAGCCCCTGCAATGTTATGGGAGATCCCTGAGGGGTTTCCGGAGGCTGGAGGAGAAACACACCAGCGCTGCCCGAGGGACCTCTGCTGTGCACACGAAGAGGCTGTGGGATGTGAGGGAAAGGAGGAGAGAGGCAGGGCTTGGGTCCCACACAGGAGCCCCCCGCACAAGGAGAGCCTGGAACCCTGCAACATGGTGTCAGCGGGTCCTCCTCAGCGATCTCATTCTAAATATTAACTCACACCAGCTCTTTTCTTCTCTGTCTCACAGGATTTGGCCCTGTCTTATCTTTCTTTATTGTTGTTTTTTTTTTGAGGCGGAGTCTTGCACTGTGGCTTAGGTTGGAGTGCTGTGGTGCGATCTTGGCTCACCGCAACCTCCACCTCCCGGGTTTAAGCGATTCTCCTGCCTCAGCCTCCCAAGTAGCTGGGATTACAGGCACCCACCACCACGCCCTGCTAACTTTTTTATATTTTTAGTAGAGACGGGGTATTACCATGTTGGTCAGGCTGGTCTCGAACTCCTGACCTCGTGGTTTGCCTGCCTTGGCATCCCAAAGTGCTGGGATTACAGGCGTAAGCCACCTCACCCGACCTCTTTTTTTAAGTAAATTTTACTTTTTTAGAGACAGGGTCTCACTCTGTTGCCCAGGCTGGAATGCAGTAGTGCAGTCATGGCTCATTACACTTCAAACTCCCAGGCTCCAGAGATCCTCCCTCCTCAAGCTCTGGAGTAGCTGAGATTACAGATATCTGCCACCACACCTGGCTGCTTCTTTTACAGTGCTTGTCTAGAATTGGGGTGGAGCCACTCTGAGAATGTGCAGCATCTTACCACCATCAGCAAGGTCCAGGGCGGCGTGGCCCCGTGTAAGATGTGATCCAAGACCTTCCGGAGGCTTCCGGTAATGGCCTGCCCTGGGCCTGCTGACTGCAGAGGATTCAGCTGCAAAGGTGCTGTGGTGAGGCGCAGGACTCGGGGTGAGGCTCCCCTCACCGCCTGCCAGGGGCTCCCTAGGGCTGATTATAACTTGTTTGGCTCATCCTGGACAGTCCAGGACTTGGAGAGGCGACTAGCTGTGATTCATAACAACTCATTTTCCCTGTCCACAGGACCAGCTACATAATTTGTGGAGCCCAGTGTAAAATGAAAGTGTATGTGTTTGTGTGTTGGTGGGAGGGGGTGACTTGCTAAAAAATAAGAATTTCAGGCCGTATGGCAGCTCACAGCTGCAATCCCAGCACCTTAGGAGGCTGAGGTGGGAGGATCGTTTGAGGCCAGCAGTTCTAGGCCAACCTGGGCAACATAAGACCCCATCTCTACCAAAAAAAAAAAAAAAAAATCCAGGAGTGGTGGTGCACACCTGTAGTCCCAGCTACATGAGAGGCTAAGGTGGGAATGGCGCTTGAGCCAGAAGTTCGAGGCTGCAGTGAGCTATGCTCATACCACTACATTCCAGCCTGGGCAACCAAGTGAGTACTTGTCTCTAAAATAAAATAAAATACATTTTTTAAAAGTTCAAGATAGCACCAGCAGAGCATTAAACCAAGTGTGGGACCTTGTAGGAGGGTACTGGTTGCAGACCCATGAATCCAGCCCTACCCTCTTGGGCCTCAGTTCCCCTAAGTATGCAATGTGGAGGCGGCATTTGGTCAGGAGTTTGCTGGTGGAGCCCTTTCTTCCAATAAACCCTCAGATCGTTCTATATATAAGAGACAAACAGAGCTGCTCAGGCTGAAGCAGGCTGAGAGCTCTGGCCCCACCTCTTCCACCTCTATACCTGTCCGTGGCACCTGAGAGTGTGACAGCCCTGTAGATGATCCCAAATGCCCTTTTCAGTTTCTGCTTTCCATAGTGGATGAGGTGGTGAGGCTCTCACTGCTAGAACACAAGCATCTGCTGCGGGCGTTATGCTAACCCAAGAACGGGCTGCAAGGGCTGCCCTGGTGCTGGTTCACTTTTGGGGTGAGCTCAGGCCCGGCCCACGGGGCTTCCCCAGCGGCTTCCTCCCAAGGAGGTCAGAGGGTGGGTCAGGCAGGATTCAGCGGTTGGGAAGGGCAGGGCCTGGGCTGAGGGGCTCTGACACCGCAGGTCTCTTTTGGGGAAGGGCTGGAGGTCCTTGGGGAGAATCCTAGGCCCGGCCCCGGTTGAAAGGCTCGGTGGGGGCTGCAGGAGCCTCTCTGATGGGTCCCCAGGGTCGAAATTTACACTGCTGAAAAGTTGTCTGGTGACACCTTTCTGCGCCTACTGGTTAAAGGGATCAGAAACTTCTCTGGACTTTATCTGTGAGGTTAGAGCAACTGCCGATGAGAACAAGACTGCAAGGGGCGTGTGTGAATATCCCCATTCTCCCTCTCCTCCTCTTTGCTTCCCCGGTCTTCAGGGCTCCGTCCCGTCTCGCAAGATGCCCCAAAAGGCAAGGGCAAAGCCAGAGGCGTCCTGCCCTCCTCCCAGCCCCGCCTGCAGGAAGGGCGCCCCCCAGGCCCTGGGTGGAGCGGAGGTGCGGGCGGGCCCCCTGGGAGCTACCCGCCACCGGCCGCGCTTACCTTTCATGGTTCCTTCCTCCGGGGCCTCGGGAGCGCCCCGCTGCAGGCGGCTGGAGCTGCGGTGGAGCCGGGCGGCCGGCGGGTCCTCCAGGGCGCCTATCGCCGTCCTACGCGCAGCCGGCGGCCGTGGGGCTCCGGCCGGGACTCATGCTCCCGCGCGCGGACTGCGAAGGCGGCGGTCGGAGGGGAGGGTCCCGCGGGGTCGCAGCCTGGGGACGCCCCGCCGGGCGCCTAGCGCCGCGCCCCACCGCCCAGAGCGCGCATCCCACCGCCGCCCGCGCGTCCCGCTGGGGTCCCGCGAGGTCTGCCGCCGCCCCTTGCCCCGCGCGCCCTCCCTTCCTCCCTCCCACCCGCTCCTCTCCCTCTCCCTCTCCCTCCTTCTCTCCCTGCTCGCAAGCCTCCCTCCCTCCTCGTCACTTCTTGGGCCCTGGCCCAGATCAACTTCCTTGGTATTTTCAAAACTGCCGCGGCCGGCCTCTTTGTGCCGCCACCGAGTCCCCGCGCCCCGCCCGCCGCGCCCGCGCGTTCCCGCAGCCTCAGAGCCGGGCCTCGAACCCGGGACCTGCCACGTCCTCCATGTCCGCACTGCCGCTACAATGAGGGACACACCTGGAGAGCTCTTTGATCTTAGTCGTTTTCACTATCGGGAGCGCCACGTGGCTGGGGCAGGGGCGGGGACCCCAGATTTCAGCCCTGCACGTTTTTCTCACCCATCTATGGGGTCACGGGCCTGGGAGAAGGACGCCCGGGACCCCACATTTTAGTGCTGAAAGTCCCGTGTCCCAGGCACATGTGAAAGGCTGGCCACCCCTGTGAGCACCCTGGCTCTGCCCCTGCCGAGCTGAGCGACTTCGGGGATCAAGTTCATATCTCCAAGCTTCTGCTTTATACATGGGAGAACTGGGTCTGGAGTGCACCACATTCTGTGATTGATTGATTTAATGATTTATTGATTTGAGACAGAGTCTCTCTCTGTCGCCAGGCTGGAGTGCACGATATCGGCTCACTGCAACCTCTGCCTCCTCGGTTCAAGCGATTCGCCGATTTATTTGTTATTTTTATTTTTTTTGAGGCTCTAGCCACCCAGGATGGAGTGTAGTGGCATGATCTTGGCTCATTGCAACCTCCGCCTCCCAGGTTCAAGCGATTCTCCTGCCTCAGTCTCCTGAATAGCTGGGATTACAGGAACGCGCCACCGCACCCAGCTAGTATTTTTTGTGTTTTTAGCAGAGACTAAAAACTTTGGCCAGGTTAGTCTGGAACTTCTGACCTCAGGTGGTCCACCCAACTCAGCCTACCAAAAAGCTGGGATTACAGGACTGAACCACTGCACCCAGCCATCATATTCTGTGATTTTGTTGGTGGAGGGGCCTCTGGGGTAAACAGTGACTCCCAAGGGAAGTGACTGCAGGTAAGGAGTTGAGACTCTGGTCAGAGCACCCCTCCAGATCCTCACCTGTCATTTTTTATTGATTCATTTATTTCATTGAGCAAACACTGACTGGGCTGCTAGTTGCTGCCCAGGTCTAGGTCTGCTCTGCCCACCCCCAACCCACACCTGCAGGAAATCAATCAGGTGAAATTGATTTTAGAGAAGAGAAAAGACTTATTGGCAAGGGCACTAAAGAGGAGGTGGGAGAACAGCTCTTAAATCCACCTCCCAGAAGATAAGGCTTAAGGATATGTATGGGTTAGGCAGGTGGAGTGGTCTAAGCCCTGGGGAGAGGCGAATGGCAGTGGGGATAAACGAAGAAACAGGTTCATTCTGCGCCAGCGTAGTCTGAGCTCATGGTATTTCATAGGACATATATACAGAAAACTGCAGTGTTAGCATGATCCAAGGGTGAAGTGTTTTGGTTCTCCAACGTCAAAAGGCCACCTCCTGGGGCACTTGCCCAGTTGAAGGGTCAGTGGTCTCACTGGTTTGAGACGGACAGGAGCTGGTCCAAATTCCTAAGAAACAACTGAAGAAACCTATAATGGTGACCTATGAATGCTACCTATCAAGCAGCCAGTGCAGGTTAAGTTTCAGTGTTCAGTAGTGTAGCCTTCAGCTTCAGGAAAAAGGGAAACACGACAAAAACAACCAAAAAACAAAAAGCAAGCGACCAAAAGCAAACAGGGTAGCCGGACCACACCAAATCGGTCTCACTATGAGGAACCAGGCCCTACCCCAAGCTCCGAGAGTGTGAGGAGCATGCTGCACGGCCAGTCTGGTGAGGAAAGCCAGCAATTAAGTGCAGAGCTGGGATGAATGTTATGAGAAGAAAGTGCAGGAAGAAACGGGACCACAAAGTGACACGGGCCAGCCTGGTTTTCTGATGCCACAGTCGGCACCATCTCCCCATCCCCAAGCCTACATGCCCACCCCATTTAATGCTGGAGTGACGTAGGTGAGACCCAAGGGAAAGAGAAAATTTCTCCCAAACTTGGAATAAAGAAGGGGACAAGGACAGCCACCCCTGTCTGTAGATCCCAGCAAATCAGCATGGGTGATGCTGTGTTCTCTCTACTCTCCACTTTGCCATGGCGAGTTTAGTTTGCAAAGTCCCTTCTCTCCATGATCTCAGCAGAACCTCACAACCAGCTTGAGGGCGGGAACCAAGGGACTGTGCTGCCCATTTTACAGATGAGGAGACTGAGGTTTAGAGAGGGTATTGCCTGCCTGGTGACAGTCATGTGCTCCTGTCACCTGTATCTGGATTCTGAGTTTCCTGTATGAGCTGAGTCTCCCAGGACTAGGGCAGGGATCAGGAGAGCTGTTTTGTAAACACAAGGGAGATAACCACCTTGGAGGTTACCTGCACGCTAACTCGTTTACCTCAGAGGTTACCTGTACGCTAACTTATTTAATCCTCATGTCCGTTCTACAAGGTAAGCAGCATTATTGTCCTCATTTTTCAGATGAGGAAACTGAGGTATGGAGAGGGTAAATAATGTGCTTAGCACCACGGAGCTAGTAAGTGGAGATCATGGGCTACGAACCTAGGCAGGCTAAATCCAATGCCTGTGTACCAAGACACAGTCCACCACACTGCTTCTCGTAGAGGGTGCTCAAATATTTGTTGACAGGAAGTACCAAAAATGCGGGAATGTAAAGTAGTACAACCATTATGGAAAACAGTATAGAGGTTCCTAAAAAAACTGAAAATAGAACTACTGGATGATCCAGCAACCGCTGCTGGGTATATATCCAAACGGTAGAAAGGAAATCAGTACATCCGAGAGATGCCTGCACTGCCAGGTTTATTGTGGCACTATTCAGAACAGCCAAGATATTGAATCCACTTAAGATCAGCAGATAAATGAATAAAGAAAATGCGGTACATATACACAATGGAACACTATTCAGCCATAAAATAAAGAAGGAAACCCTGTCATCTGCAACAATATGGATGGAACTGCAGGTCATTTATGTGAAGTGACATTAGCCAGGTACAGAAAGACAAATACTGCATGATTTCATTCACATGAGGAAGCTACGAAAATGGACCTGATGGAGGTAGGGCGTCGAATGATTACCAGAGGCTGGGAAGGAAGGCAGTGGGGAGAGGAAGAGAAGTGGGTTAATGGATACAGAAATACAGCTAAATAGAAGGAGCAAGTATTCGATACTACAGTAGGGAAATTAGAGTTAACAATTAATTGTGTATTTCAGAAATAGCCAAAAGAGAAAAATCAGAGTGTTCCCAACATAAAGAAGAGGTAAATGTTTGGGGTGACAGATGTCCCAGTTACCCTGGTTTGGCCATTACACATTATATACATGCATCAAAATATCACATGTATCCCCAAAATATATACAAGTATGACACATCCAAAAGAAAAAAAGAAATAAAATTAGAGCTTACATCATTAAAAAAAAGAAATAGCAAAAAATGACCCTCGTTTTTACCCAGCTTTCTATAGTTGGTGGGAAAAAATGGCCTAGCCCCTGCCCCTTTAATGTTAAAGGACGCGGACATCCTGGGCTGTTGCTATGGTAACACAAACGCATCAGCAAAGAGATGGTTGCAGATGGGCCCTGAGTGAGCAAAGGTGGTACCCAGCCCTGAAGAGGTACTGAGGATGAATCCCCGTTCCAAAAGGACTCTGGGGGAAGAATCCCCGCCTTATGAGTGGCAGAAAAGAGAAGAGTCGGTGGGCAGCAGAGGTCATAGTTCAAAGCCAAGAAAGCAGAAAGAGAAGGGTAAAGAAGGAGTCGGTCCTCATCTCAGATAAGAAAAGAAGA
Organism: Sapajus apella; assembly: GCF_009761245.1. Lineage (NCBI taxonomy): Eukaryota > Metazoa > Chordata > Mammalia > Primates > Cebidae > Sapajus > Sapajus apella. The sequence goes on along the minus strand of NW_022437090.1, from coordinate 370,778 downwards.
GAGAGGATTTCCCAGAGGTGACCCTAGGCTTAGGGAGAAGATTTCAGCTGCAATTCAGGCAATTTCCGTCAACAACCAGAGGGCTGGACCAGGGTCATCTGGAGTGACTCCCCCTGAGAGACTGGATTATGGCCATTGGGATGTGGTGTAAGCTGGGCCAGGTGGCACCAGCTGGGGTGGGTTGGGGAAGGGGGAAACTGCTTAATCTTGTTTTTAACTTGAGATGAGTGGGGGTGGCTGAAGGCTGTACAGAAGCCCTGTCAATGTTGAAAGTGAAAGGAAATAGCTAAAGAGAGGCCATTAGAGAAGGAAGAATGGAGTGACTGATGGCACAACATTTCCTGTGTTCATGACGGTAGAAAGTCCATGTCAGCGTTCGCGAGCAGTGTCTCATTTGCTCAGAATAACTGGCTCACCCCAGCCCCCTGCCTGAAAGCTGCAATGAGTTTCCTTTTCTTTTTTCTAATTTAGGCAAAAGCCACCCCTCTTTCTCCTAAAGCTCACTTCCTCCACCTGTGCCTCTGATCCTTGACTCCTCTCCAGTAAATGCGTTAAGCAGGATTTCCGCTTTTCTTTCCGCCTCATTCCTTGCTCTAATTAACTCTCCTTAGAATGCTCAGGGAAATTGATCTCTTCCTCGTCGTTGGCTAATATAATAGCCTTTTCCAAAATCTGCAACTTCTTCAACAGTTTTGTAGCATTTAACACCATTGGTCAGGGTTCTCCAAAGTAACAGAACCAATAGAACATACGTATATAGATATGTATGCATCTCTCTATATATCTATATCCATACACATAGGTGCATAGAGAAAAATTATGTAGATAAGGATAGAAATAAATATTTTCAGAAATTGGCTCATGCAATTATGGAGGCCGCCAAGTCCAAAATTTGCAGGGCAGGCTGGAGACCCAGGAGCAGGTGATGTTGCCATTCAAGTTCGATGGCAGTCTGGAAGCAGGGTTCTCTCTTTCTCAGGGGACCACATCTTGTTTCTCTTAAGGCCCTCAACTGACTGGACGGGACACCAGATTATGGAAGGTAATTCACTCTACCCAAAGTTTGCTCATGTAAATGTTAATCTCATCTAAAAAAAAAATTCCTTTGTCTTAGAAACATCTAGAAGAGTGTTTGACCAAATATCTGAGGACTGTGCCCTAAGTTGACACATAAAATTACCCATCACTAACTCCATGGACAGCTCCTTCTTGACTGCCTTCTCTGGCTTATCTGATCCTACATACTTGGGGTCCTCTTTCTAAACTTTGACTTCTGTTTTGCTGTTAGCTTCTCCTATTGGTATATTTTCTAAATAGATGCATTCCCTATCCTTATGTTAGTCAGTGTAAGTAGCAATCTCTGCTATAGCATCCATCCCCATACCCCATTATCTTAATACAATGAAAGCTTATTCCTCACTCATATTGCAATCCAATATGGGTTGGGCAGTTCTCTTCCACATAGTGACTCAGGGACCCAGGGTTCTTCCATCTTGTAATACCATTATCTGTAACATATGGCCCCTAAGTGTGGGGGATCAGTCAGAGTGGTGGAAAGACTATAGGGAAAGAAGGCAAACCTCCTGAAAGGTCGGAAGGTTCTGCAGAGCCCCAGGGGAGAATAGCTGAAGGCAGCTGTTCTATAACCCTCAGGCAGGGGGCAAGGAGTAGGTACAAGGGAGTATGTGGGAATTTATCTTAAACAGGCTCGTTTACTTATGTTGACCAGGAACTGACCATTGATCATCTGTTTGCCTGACGTTCCCTGAAAGGGGAACAATAAATGTTAAATGTTAACTACCTGCAGGTTGTGTTGGCTCCGGTTTTCAGCATTGTGCCTGCACTGAATAAAAGCAAGCGGCTCCAGCTCCTCAGGGCCGCTCTCTGGCCACTAGAGCCAGGCAGTCACCCAGCTGCTCTTACACTGCATACCTGTGTCTGAATACTCATTTCATCCAACAGCCAAGGTCTCCCTTCTTTTGTTGCTTCCTCCCAGAACTTCCCCTATGATATCTCTCGTGTCTATGGATTCTTGCCTCACTGTACATTTACCAATACTGGAATTTTTGATAACGGCCAAGAGGTGTGTGGCAATACCACTCTTAAACCATTGGGTGATGCTATATAACATGGCCTCTTCTAGCCTGATGAATCTTCAAAGGGGGCTTAATAGGATCAAATTAATACTTGAACCTTAGGTATTAATCCGGTTCATTAATTAGGTTCGTGAACCTTATTTCATGAACTCTGTAAAGATACAGCTCTGAGAAAAGTAGTTTAATTACAAAGGATGTTTCAGAGCTTATACAAATCTTCCAGCTTAATATAATACCATCTTAGCAAAGAAAGTTTCTTCATCTGAATCAATTATAACTTGATTCATATCCCTTGTCCATAGCACCTGGCTATACAATCAAAATATATTTAATAAATGGACAAAAGCCATGCATGGCCAAATATCAACTAGATCTTTTTTCTCTGAATGACTAAGCTTCATCTTTTACTAGTGAAAATGATATGACACTAAATGTGGGGTTTTAATTTATCTTTCTTGAATTTTATCTTATCAGTGTACTATAGCCCTCTGTCAAGATTGTTCTGAATTTTCTTCTTCCAGTTTTGAGTGAGAAACAAACCCTCCAGGACATGGGTAGAAATGTCCATCAGCACCCTTCTTATCATGTTAAAAGCCCAACTGTTGCAGGCCTCCCATAAGGAAATTTCTGTATACCAAATGCCTTGGAGAATAGCTTCCCCCAAACAGTCCCATCCCTCCAGCTCTGATCCTTCTATTTTAATATGTCTAATTCCTCAACACCTGATGACAGGGATGTTTCCAGTCCTCTTTGCAGTAACCTAAGATCATAGGACTTCCTGCAGGGATCCCTTTTTATTGCCCAGTGGATCATTCAACTTAATGGATGAATGAGTTATCATGGGAGTGGGACTGATGGCTTTATAAGAAGAGGAAGAGAGAACTGAGCTGCCCGTCTCAGCTCCTTCACCATGTGATGACCTGCACTGTCTTGGGACTCTGCAGAGAGTCCCCACCAGCAAGAAGGTCCTCACAAGATGCAGCTCCTCAACCTTGGACTTCTCAACCTCCATAATTGTAAGAAATAAATTCTTGTTCTTTATATATTACCCAGTTTTTGATATTCTGTTATAAGCAACAAAAAAACAAACTAAGACAGGATCTGAATGCTGAATGACAGAAAAAGATGTGGACAATCATCTGATAAATTTGAGTATAATATGCTTAGTCAGGATTTCTTTAATTTTTCCATTGCCATAATGATGGAAAAGAAGTAGCAAAAATATCTTTGATGACTTTCATTTTAAAAACCTATATAAAAGTTGCATGCCGTGCCATAATGAAAAAAAATCTATATTTTAATATTTAATAATAATGGTTTTACTGAATTAAGGGTAGAAGCTGATATTTTAAAATTATATTAAAATGCATTTACAAATAAAAATGTTTGAATTAACTCTAGACATACATTATCATCCTATGCAGGAAGAAAGAATAGAAACATGAATTCCTGCAAAACTAATATGTAAATTTAATGCAATTATAATTACAATGCCATGGGTTTTTTTTTCTTTTAGTTATTTTTTTCATTTTAGAGACACAGTCGCCCTCTGTTGCCCAGGCTGGAGTGCTGGTGTGCAGTGGTGTGGTCATAGCTTACTGCAGGCTCAAATTCTTGGGCTCAAGCAATCCTCCTGCCTCAGCTTCTTAAGTAGTTAGGACCACAGGCACACACCACCATGCCTGCCTAATTGTTTAATTTATTTTTGTAGAGATGGGGTTATAGCCGCATTGCCCAGGCTGGTCTTAAACTGCTGGCCTCAACTGATCCTCCTGCCTCAGCCTCCCAAAGTGCTGTGATTACAGGCATGAGGCAATGCACCAAGCCTAATGCCATGTGTTTTCAATGAGGCAAAATTAAAGTTTATATAGAAGAATTAATGTTCAAGAAAAATCAAGAAAATTTGAAAAGGGAGAGTGAAGATTACCTTCTAAATATTAAATATTGTTTTTAAGCTATGTAATTACAGCTGGGAGTGGCGGCTCACACCTGTAATCCCAGCACTTTGGGAAGCTGAGGAGGGAGGATCAGTTGAGCCAGGAGCTCAAGACCAGGCTGGTATATGCTGACACCCTGTCTCTAAAAAAATTTTTAAAAAATTAACGGGGCATGATGACATGCACCTATAGACTCGGCTACTTGGAAGGCTGAGGCACAAGGACTTCCTGAGCTAGGGAGGTTGAGGCTGCAGTGAGCCATGATTACACCACTGCACTCCAGCCTGGGTGACAGAGTGAGACCCTGTCTCAAAAATAAATAAATAAAATAATATTTTAAAAAATCTATGTCATTAAAACAAAACAAAAAAAAGAAATTATAAGGAGGCAGACTGTAGGTCAGTGTAAACAAAACCCTGCTAAGATTCCTTTGCGCCCCTTCCATTTTCTATAAAATGAGAAAAACATATGCTCTAATAATGACAGAGGTGCAGTGACGAGCAGGTGGGGTATGTTCAGAAGTGGTCTTCGACTTTAGGTCCTCATTAAAATGACTTGGAGAGCTTGAAAATCCTGATGCTCCGGCTGCACCCCCAATTAATTCAATCATAACCTCTGGAGGTGAGACTCAGGCACTGATCATTTTTGAAGCTCCCAGGTGATTCCATTGTATAGCCATTGTGTAGTTCCACCAAGAACCATTGATCTAAAATAATTATTAGTTGCTGTCTGGGTGGTTGTGGAAAAATTAGGTTTGACTTGAGGCAGATCTGGCACCCTTTTTAAAGGGCTCATTCACCTAATAATTGGAGGTAAAGGTCGCAGTGAAGCAACTCTGGAGTGAAGCACAGACCACATAGCCAGTCAGTAACACGAAGGACAGTGAAGGTGGCTAAGCAACATTTGTCTACTTGTAGGCACGTGCTAAGCAGTTCAGGGTTGGCTAGCCTCAGGCCTTTCCCCAAGAAGATCCTGAAGGGGAAGATGAGTGACACCCACTGATGGAGTAAATGTTTCTGAACTTTATGGAGGTCCAGAAAAAATCACTCAGAATACCCCTGTATCATCTGTGGGCTGATTTTATGATGATTTTATTAGCCACCATTTTATCATGGGCCTGTAATTGAGTAAATAAATGTATATACCTGTTAAATAATTACTGCCTGAAAGTGATTCTTTTTTACTATGTTTTTTAAAAAATTAAAATCGACACATGATAACGGTACATATTTGTGGGGTACAATGTGATGTTTTGATACCTGTACACATTGTGTAATAATCAAATTAGGGTAATTAGCAAATCCATGTCAAACATTTCTCATTTCTTTGTGGTGAGAACATTGTAAGTTCTCTCTTCTACCTATGTTGAAATACACAATACATTCAAAACATAACAGGTGCTGGTGAGGTTGTGGATAAAAGTGAATGCCTATACACTGTGGGTGGGAGTGTAAATTAGTTCAAGCATTTTGGAAAACAGTGTGATAATTCCTCAGTGATCTAAAAACAGAATTACCATTTGAACCAGCAACCTCATTACTGGGTATATATAGGAATACAAATCGTTCTGCCATAAAGACACATGCACACTTATGTTCATTGCAGTGCTCTTCTCAATAGCAAAAACATGGAATCAACCTAAATGCCCATCAATGGTAGATTGGATAAGGAAAATGTGGTACATATACACCAGGGAATACCATGCAGCCATAAAAAAGAACGAGATAATGTCTTTGGCAGGAACATGGATGGAGCTGGAGGCTATGATTCTAAGTGAAGAAACATGGGAACAGAAAATAAAATTCCATATGTTCTCACTTTAAGTGGGAGCTGAATGATGAGAACACATGGACACATGGAGGGGAACAATAGATACTTGGGTCTAGATAAGGGTGGAGAGTGGGAGGTGGAAGAGAATCAGAAGAAATACCTATTGGGTACCAGGCTTAGTAGCTGGGTGAGGAAATAATCTATACAACACACCCTCGTGACACAAGTTTACCTCTATAGCAAACCTGCATGTGTACTCCTGAACCTGAAATAAAAGTTAAATAAAAAGAAATACACAATACGTTATTGCTAATTATCGTCAGCTCTACTGTGCAATACACCGGAACTTATCCCTCCTTTCTGACTTTGTGTACCACTTGACCAATCTCTCACCACCACCCTCCCTCTCCGCTCTCTTTGGAGAGTGATTCTCTTATTTTTTATTTTTATTTTTGAGAGACAGGATCTCTTTGTTGCCCAGGCAACAAAGTGCAGTGGTGTGATCATAGCTCACTGCAGCCTTGACCTCCTGGGCTCAAGCAATCCTCCATCTCAGCTTCCTGAGTAGCCGAGATTATAGGCGTGCACCACCATCCTTGAGTAATTTTTTATTTTTTGTAGAAACGGGGTCTCACTATGTTGCCCTGGCTGGTCTTGAACTCCTGGGCTCAAGCGATCCTTCCACTGCAGCCTCCCAAAGTACTGGGATTACAGGCGTGAGCCACCACACCCATCCGAGAGTGACTCTTAATCACAGGCCACAGGATATTGCTCTTGTCCATTCCTAGTTTGTTCCAGCTGTATCAAACTGATGGCTGCGCTGTTCTGCTGGTGTTGCTGAGACAGACAAAGGTTGGTTGGGGATCTGTAATAAGGACACTGCATAGCGAAGCAGCCCCAAAGACAAGGGTCTTTACTCACCCCCTCCCTGCCCCTCCCCATGGCCCCGACTCTCCAAGGAAAGAAATCAAGCTAAAGCCCCAGACCCAGCTGTGAAAGTCCTGATGGGTGACAGAGGATCAAACGGCAGCACCTGCCAAGAAGATGATGCATTCTGTATGAATCAGCCCGGTGACTCAGCATCTGATAGAGCTTGTTTGGAGTGTTTAGGGCAAGGGAAGGGTTGGTCCTGCTCTGCTTTGTGTGCTCAGGCCCCCCCGGCATTGGCTGGCCCAGGACTCCCCACTGGCATTTGCCAAGAGTTTCAAGAGACATGAGGTCCAGAATGTCAAAGGCCTGGGAAAAAGTCTGCAAACCACGGCAAGGCAAGGAGCTACAAGCCTGCAGGTCACTGGGAAAAGCAGATTAAGTTGCCTTCAAATATCAGAAGGGGCACTGTGGGAGAGATAGGCTGGGTTTTCCCCGTGTGGCTCCAGAGAGCAGAACTGGGCTCAGGATTGGCCCATACAGGAGCCAGACTGTGACTCAAACAGACCCCTAACTTTATCAACGGCTTTACTAGATCACATGGAAGGTACTGAGCTCCCTGTTACTGGTGGCATTCAAACACGGGCAGGATGACCACCTGATGCAGACATCGGGGTGGGGTAGGAATCAAGTAGTGTGCAAGGCCTGAACCAATCAACCTCTATGATCTACTTAGAATATTAAACATCTGGTGAAGCATTTATGACACTTTCAAAATTCACACTTTTTATTCTCGAAGTTGGATCTTCTGAACCTTGTTTGCTTAGCAGTGGGGATAATCAAGTAATTATTCCCAGGGCATCACAGTGACGGCTGTGAATCATGCTCCTTTCTCCCAAATCCGTTCTTCCTCTCCACCCTTCCCCTAATTCAGCTGACTGAGGCAGATCTCACTGACCTCCAAAGTCTAATTGTTAAAAATATAACTAGATGTATGCCTCCTGTTCCGGATGCTGGGGGAGCTACAGAACAGAAATGTTACAAGGAGCGGGCTCGAAAACAATTCTAACCTCAGGTATTGATAAGGAGGTGGCACTGTCCACAGAAACTGTAGCGGTTACTGATAATTAGACTTTTTTTTTTTTTTTTTTTTTTAAGGGAAAATAAAGTGAAGCCTCTTCTGGGGCATTTTTTTTCCTTCTGGTCTGATGACCTTCTTATCCTTGGCGTGGTACTCGGTGAGGTTGCAGGGAGTCATGGAGATGGTCCATTCTCCATTCCTCATCGTCCAGATGGAAGAAACTCTGGCCCCAGGGTGAAGTGATTGGTCCAAGGTCACTCAGTGCCCTGGAGCACACCTAGGACTGTAATCAGATTTTCACGCACCTGGCCCAGGTTCTCCCACTGCTTCATGGGCTTAGAAGATTCCCCCAGGATGCCTCCTGAAAAGGGCTGGGGTCCTAGTGGCCTTGGGACATTGGGCAAGCAAGGGACTGGGCCTCCACGCTGTGCCTCCATAGTCCTGATCCCGAACGGGAAAACGCAGCCCCTGACCTTGCAGCTCTCCTTTAAGCCCCTTTGTTTCACATGATTTTCAAAGTCTGCCACCCACAGTGGGGCTGCCTATACCCGCCCCGTCCACCCATCGCCCCAACTGTCAGCCCTGGACTTCTCTCCTGTGGCTCAAACATCCCTGGCTCCTAAATGGGCAGTACAGTTTCGTCCCCAAGAAGTAGCTGCACCTCCAGTGTTCCTGGATTTCCCCCTCCCTGCCAGGGTGTGGGGTGGCTGTGACGGGAGGCGCTCCCTGCCCTCAGCAGAAGGAACTCTGGCAGCAGGGGAACAGAGAACCCCTCTGGACACAGATCTGATTCCCTAATTGGCAAGGCTCAGTGCAGAATAAAAGTGCAGGGTCTCTGGTTCAAAAACTATGAAGAATTTCAAGACTGTCACAGTAGCCCATTAAACCAAACGTGGATCTGCAGGGGTCCCACACCCATGAAGCCCACCCTGCTTGGCTGGGTTCCGAGAGGAGAGGATGGGGACAGTAATTGCTTAAGCTCCGTGGATCGAGGGCCCCGAGAGGCCTTCTGGCTCCCCGCATACCTGCTCTGATCACTCCTAAACACAATTCTGTTTCCTCCAGGCCCGGCGGGTCAGTCCAGGGACCCCAGGACAGAGTGATGCTTCCAGGAGTCGGCGTTTCAATAATTCCTGTGCTCTCTTCTCCAGCACCAGGACCCTCTCCAACGCACCCTCATTACGTCTGACTCTTTACTATTTAAAGAGTGGCCAGGGAACTGTGAGGTCGTGAGATTGCATTTTGGACTAGGACAGACGGCCGGGCTAACTGCGTGAGGGGCGCCCAGCGGGACACGCGAGTTCAGGCTCTTCCCTCTTAGGGGTGCCGTCTCCAGGTTGGGGGGCACTGAACAGCCTCATCTCAGTGTCCCCCCGGAGCCAGCACAGCCATTCGCTGTGACGATGCGCCCCCCGGCGCCTCTAGCAGGGTGCTGCACCAGCCCCCACCACCCGGCTTCCAGAAAGCTCCCCGTGCATTCCGCGGCATTCTTTGGGCGTGAGTCATACAGGTTTGCAGCCAGCCCCCAAGTGGGTGTGTGCAAGCCCAGCGATATAAATAGGGCGCCTCCCGGTGCTCACCACGCGGCGTCGCCAGGAGGAGCGCTCGGGCGCCGGGTGCAGCTGACCGGTGAGATGTTCCCCGTCTTCCCTACCCTTGCGCAGACCACACCGGGACGGATGGGCGGGCAGGGGGTGGCAGCCAGGCAGGGAGAGATGACACAGCTCGCAGTCACAACGCTTCCGCTTTCGATGGAGCCCAGGAAGCAAGGGAGGGAAGGTGGCCGGAGCCCCGTCACCAGGGAGCTGTGCCAGAGGCCCAGCGCACTCGCCGCCTGAGCGCAGGCGCTCCAACCACAATTCCGGGGAGGGGGGGAGCGGTAAATAGAGCAGATATAATGATCATCCTTTCGCAAATATGGGGAAACTGAGGCCTGGAGACCTGCCGCGTTGCGGGAGGTCCAGGCTAGCAGGTGACGGAACTGGCCTGCACGGAGCTCCTTCCTGCAGCGTGTCCCCTGCGAAGACGCAAGATGCAGATCTCCCTGTTGTGGCTGTCAGCTTGCATGCATGAGTCATCCAGTTTTCTTCTAAATTCTCTAGCTCTCTGGACCCTGTGCCTGTAAGTATGAGGCTGTGGATTTAAGTATATGCTGCAACCACCGAAATCCTAAGTCACACAAGTTCCCCCAGGCCTCCCATCTCCGATTCCACCGTCTCATTTTACAGATGATAATGAGGTTTAGGACTGGTGCCAACACTAAACAGCAAATAAGAATCAGAATCGGGATTAGAGCCAAAGCCTCTTGACCTTCCAGAATTTCTGGACATAGATTTAAAAAAAAAAAAGAACCTGATTCTTTTTTTAAAGGGCGAGGTTAGAAATTTAAGGTAAGTACAGATAGTATTAAAAAAAGATGCCCATGAGAATGTAAGTTATAATAGTAGTGGGGCATTAGACACAACTGAAATGCCCAATCTTGTGAAAATAGTAAAATTAACTTGAGTCCATGAGAAAGTGGAGCGTTACACAGCCACAAAAGTGTGCTTTAAATAATATTTGAAGACAGTGAATGTGAAGGATCTGGTTGTATAAACTGCATAGAAGACAGAAGGAAATAGACCACAGTGCTAACACTTGCCTCGGGGTGGTGTGAATTACAGGCGACTATTTTTCTTATTTTCTTTTTGGTTTAGTTTCCTCCATTTGAAAAGGCAGATAGGGGCGGGGCTTTGGGCTTGAAACCCTCACCAGCTGGGCCCTTTTCGCTTGTCTTCCCGTCCTCCCCGCAGCTCGCTGTGCGCCGTCATTGATTTTCTTTTTTTTTTTTTTGGAGACTGAGTCTCTCTCTGTCAACCAGGCTGGAGTGCAGTAGCATGATCTCTGCTCACTGAAACCTCCGCCAACCATCTAGGTTCAAGTGGTTCTCGTGCCTCAGCCTCCCGAGTAGCTGGGACTACAGGTGCATGCCGCCACACCTGGCTAATTTTTGTATTTTTAGTAGAGATGGAGTTTCACCACCTTGCCAGGCTGGTCTCAAACTCCTGACTTCAAGTAATCCATCTGCCTCGGCCTCCCAAAGTGCTGGGATTACAGGCGTGATGGCGCATGGCCACGCCATTGATTTTCTTCAGCCTCCAGACCTGCCCAGCTTGGAAAACTTTTGGGAAGCTGCTCAGTTCAAAGCTCCCAGGAGGGTGTGCTTGGAACACAGTTGCTCTGAAAGTCAGCATGGTCCCAACCCTACCTCCTCCTCTTCTTCCCCGGCACAGCCCCTCTGTCCACAGAACCAGACTTTTCTGGTAGAAGGAGCCAGGTCGCGTGGTTTCAGCCTTCTTAGGGGGATGAGGCTGCGTGCTAGAGCGTTGGCCTTGGCCTGGCTCCTCCGCCCAGGGCAGCTGGCAGCCAGGCTCCCAGGAGGCAGAGGAGATGAGGGGGGAGGTGGGTCCAAGCAAAGGAAGGGAGGTTGGCCGTGCAGCCATGGTTCTAGAACATTCCTCAGATCAGCAGCCTCCATATCACCTGCAGACTGGCTGGAAAAGCAGATTCAGACTCAGAACTCACATTATAACCAGCCTGCAGTGATTCATAAGTACTTTAAAAAGTGATCAATCATTTCACCAAAGCAGAGCCACACAGTCCGGGGGACCACAGGTGGCCTCTGTGTGCCTGCCTTGGTTTCCCTGCCCCTCTCTAGACATGTTGATTAGACACTGCCAATGCCAAGCCTCAGCCCTCAGCCTAATTTTGAAGCAGTCAGGATTTACTATGATTACATAAGACCCTCGTGTTTACAGAACACGTTCCCCTCTGTGAGGTCTGGATTAGATCCATTTTACAGATGAAGAAACTGAGGCTCAGATATTTAAGTGACTTGGAAGCAAGCAAAGAACACTGGGTTGGGGGTTGGGAGGGATGGGCTCTTATCCTGGGGTTACCACGAGCATGCTGTGGGCCCTAGGGAGCCTTGTGCCATTTCTAGGCTTCAGCCTCCCCACTAAGGTAGAGGGGTTGGGTGAGAGAACGACTCCCTTCCCAGCTCTGAGCTGGATGGCTCACCGGGGACCCCAGGCTATCTGGAACAGACTCTGTGCCCACTGCTGAGTCTGGACTCCTTTCCTGCATCTTGCCTTTGGCTGCCCTGTTCTTCAGGGCCCAACACTCTGTCTTCTGGTCAGAACCTAGGTCTGAATGGGTTTTTCCAGAAGTTGTTGCTTTCAGGGGCGCCTTGTAGAGGGGTGTTTCTGGCTGCCTTTGTCTCTCTGGCATGACAAAGGCTCTGTTCCTGCTGGAGGCATTTCAGGGCTCAGTGGGCAGCTGGGGCAGAGCCCGTGAGACCACAGCCTTCCTGGTGAGCCTGGTCTCTGCCACCCACCCCGTCTCTGGGGAAGGCGCTGACCCATATCTTCTCCCACGCTGCCCCCAGCTCTGTGCGCCTCATTACTTCTCATGAGAGGCGCTCCTTATTAATGTCCTACCGAGTGTCCAGATGGGCCTGCTGGGCTGTGCTGGCTTTGGATGTGAACCATTTCAGGAAGGGGAACCCCACCTTCCTGTTGGTTCTGTTATGGGAAATGAGTGAGCTCAGATAAGCAGTTCTTGGGAGGGGGGGATGATGGACAGAGTGCAGGGGGAAGGGTTTCTGTTTTATGCAACAGCCTCAGCTTCTGGGAAAGGGTCCATTGTGTAAGACCAGGGTTGTGGCCTGTGCCCCCTGGCTCAGGGCAGCCAGCCCAGTGGTGACAGGAACACTGGCAGGGCAGCCTGCTATGGGCTTAGAGGGATGGGCTGTGTGGAGGGCCTGGCAGAGCAAAGGGACTCATCCTTCCAAAGGGACTTTCTCTGGGAAGCCTACTCCTTGGGCCACTGTGAACCCTCTCTACTCTTAGAAGGGAATTGTCCTTCCTGGCTTCCACTACTTCTACCCCTGAATGCAGACACAGCCCAGCCGAAGGCGCCCACTAGGGATGCAGATGGATTCGGTGTGAGGGCAGCTGCTGCTGCCTCCGGCTCGTGAAAATCAAGTTTGGGTGGGTCGGGTGCGGTGGCTCATGCCTCTAATCCCAGCACTTTGGGAGGCTGAGGTGGGCGGATCACGAGGTCAGGAGATGGAGACCATCCTGGCTAACACAGTGAAACTCGGTCTCTTAAAAAAAAAAAAAAAAAAAAAAAAAAAAGGGAGAAAAACAAAGAAAATCAAGCTCAGGTGGTGCTGAGACGTCCCGGGGGCTGCAGCGCTGTGGTGGATGGGGGTGTCTGCTGGGGGGAGGATGTGCAGGCACATCACAGAGGACGGGGCTGGTCTCTGGGATGCAGTCCTTCTGTGGAGGTGGCATGGGGAGGAACGGATGCGTGACCCAAGGGAGATATTTTCAGTGTGTGACACGATCGACGCCACTCTGGACAAGGGGGCCGGGATGCAGAAAGCCTGTGCGCCTCGCTGATTGTGGGGGAGGATGTGGCTTGGACAACAGCCCAGCTCCTCTGATGCCAGGGTTCTCGTTTCTTCCACTGGATGCTGCTGTCCTGCAGTCCCTCCCTCCCTGCAGTTCCTGCCTTCTCTTTCTTTTGAGGTGTCCATGGCAAGTCTGGTCCTTTCCCCCCATTTCCTCAGGGATAAAAGTGCAGCAGTGCTAGCTCAGGGGACAGAGAAGGCAGTGAAGCCCTGGGGAGCTGCTGCAGGCCGCAGGTGGGCGGGACGCCAGCAGGCTGTCTAGCTGTTTCCATGACTTTCTCCTGTTCCCTGCAAACAGAGGCGTGCGAGGACTCAGAATTAGAGGCATGATGAAGACTCTGCTGCTGTTTGTGGGGCTGCTGCTGACCTGGGAGAGTGGGCAGGTCCTGGGGGACCAGTCAGTCTCCGACAATGAGCTCCAGGGTGAGTAGACCAAGCGTGACGTTCCACTGGGTGGTGAGGTCAGAGGGCAGGGCTGCTGACTCCACTCAGGGCCTCTCTATCAGGCCTGAGTGTTACACACCATTTGATCTTGTGCACTGGATCTGGGTGCCTGTGTCTGGACCCCCTCCGAGCCTCAGTTCCCAGGCCTCTGCCGGCATCAGGCTGTCAGCATTTGCAGGGAATTCCCAAGCCCGTTCTGGCTGCTGCATTTCATTCAGCTGCTCCCTTCACGGGCCCCTTGGCCCAGCTCCCAAGCCTCCTCCATGAAGCTGTGTCTGGACCATCGGAGCTCTTATCCATCTCCCGTTTGGAGTTTGTCCCTCCTGGGAGGTGACCGCTTCTGCAGGATCATTGTTAAAAACCCAGATCAGGCCAGGTTCGGTGGCTCAAGCCTGTAATCCCAGCACTTTGGGAGGCTGAAGTGGGAGAATCACGAGGTCAAAAGATTGAGACCATGCTGGCCAACATGATGAAACCCTGTCTCTACTAGAACTACAAAAATTAGCTGGGCGTGGTGGCAGACGCTTGTAGTCTCAGCTACTCCGGAGGCTGAGGCAGGAGAATTGCTTAAGCCCAGGAAGCAGAGGTCACAGTGAGCTGAGATTGCACCACTGCACTCCAGCCTGGGTGACAGAGCGAGTGTCTGTCTCAAAAACAAAACAAAAAAAACCCCAGGTCAGACCTGGGTGTGAGTCTGTTCCACTTCTCAGTTGGGTGACTCTGAGCCACTATCTTAATCTCATGACCGTTTCCCCACCCCCTGTTTTATTGAGATAATGAACAAATAAAAATTGTGTATATTTAAGGTATATGACGTGATGTCTTGAAATGTACATACATTGAAATGATGACCACTTTTATGGTGGGGTGGTAGGAACACTGAAAATCTACTCTCAGTGAACTTCCAGGTACAGTATGGTGTTATTAAGTGCAAGCACTACCTGTGTGTTTGACCTCCAGAATCTGCTCCTCCTGCCTGACTGACACTTGGACCCTCTATCGTACCACACTTCCCATGTCCCCCTCTGCAAAGTGGGCATGGCAGTGGGGCTGGAGCATTCTGTAAACTGCACATGAAGTGTCTGGCACAGTGCTCGGCGTGGGATAAGCACCAGTGACGTGGCACTTAGGGGACACAGTGTTTCGCTGCATCTGTCACCAGTGCTATGCCTTAGTCATTTCCTCATCTTATTTCTGTCACCTGGCACTGTGCATTGGGAAAAAGAAATACACGTCTGGTTAAACTGAACTCTAGAAAGATTTGTGTCCAAAATAACAGTATTTTATATTTTGATGATTCAAAGCTGACCACTTCTGGGTTTTTGAAAAATATTTTTCCTTGACAAGTTTCTTCTGCACCCGGGTCATTCTCCAGGAGCACACGGCAGTGGCTGGGCACAGCTCTGCCGTTTCTCCCCTGGGTGTGCCGGCTCCCATGGTCTGCATATCTGAGCAGCGAGAGCAAGGAGCCTGTGAGGGGAGCCTGTGCAGGGCAAGGCTGGGACTGCACTACTGCCTGCAGGCGGGGGTGGGGATCCCAGCCTTGACAGCTCCTTAACCGAACGGGCCTCTCTGACCATTCCTGCTCACTCCAGGGTTATATCCCGAGGCCAACCCTTCCTCTCACCTCATGCTACGCTTCTTTTGCAGAAATGTCCGACCAGGGAAGTAAGTATGTCAATAAGGAAATTCAAAATGCTGTCAACGGGGTGAAAGAGATCAAGACTCTCATAGAAAAAACGAACGAAGAGCGCAAGACACTGCTTAGCAACCTAGAGGAAGCCAAGAAGAAGAAAGAGGTCAGGAGGAGTTGAGACGGCTGCCCAGCCTTGACCATCCCACCGGAGGGAGGAGGGGAGGGAGGGGGTCACAGCGCGGTGCCTTGCTGGGTTGCCATGGTGACCCGCAGTCCTCCCAGGCTGTGTCAGCTGATGCCGCAGTTAAGAAGGAGGGAAGGTTTATTCGCGTTTGAAAGCATCAGGGGGTGAGATCTTGGATCTGGATTTGTTATGAGCCTGGCCCAGGGCCTAATGCCCAGATTCATTTTAATAGATGTTTCTAAACCCTGACCACGTGCTGGCTCCAAGCAGGCTCTGAATGGGGTGGCAGCAGGGGCCCGGAGCGGGGTGGCGTCCAACCTTCAGGAAGCTTATCTAGTAGGGGTGATACAGTTAGGGTTAAGGCAGGCACACACTCTGCACCATACATCGTCGTAAAGTTCTGGATTACTTCATAAAGAAACATCTTAAGGCCAGTAGGTCTAGCCTGTGCTTAGTGATTTGACAAAGCCAAAACACTGTAATTCAATGAACAACTTGTTTAAGAAATCAAGTTCCCTAAGATTATCCTAAAAACCTACTCTCATGGTCGCACTACTTCAGGTGCTAAGATGTAGCTACCTGCCAGCTTCATGATCCATCATGCACGTTAAAAGCACTTCAAAGGCTCTGAGAATTTCTGCAGTAAAGAAACCCATATAACTCCAGGAAACCCAGAGTTTTCCAAATTGACCAGGGAATTCCTTTTTTTTTTTTTTTTTCCCGGCAGCTTTGAGCACAGTTCCATGGGAGCAACTTCAGGGAACGTTGGCCCGGATGCGGCTCTAACTCTTCTTCAAGCTTCATGCCCTTTCTTGGCAGTTCTCACCATTCTATGAGAATCCTCACATAGCTCCTGGGGAAGGGCACATTCTGTTCTCACATTTTTGTGGTTATCATTGGAGTCTGACATTCAACAATTCTGGTTTTATAACATACATCAAATTTGGAGAAAAGAGCCTGCTCCTTCTTAGTTGGGAACTAAGTGAACTAGAAGGAAAGGGAGTAGGCACCATGGGCGGCACTTGTATCTTGGCTCAGTGAGAGGTGGGCTGTCCATCCCCAGCAGGTGACAGCGGGTGATGGAGCAGGACACAGACCTCGAATAACTCTGGGGTGTGGATAGTCTAATTTTTTTTTTTTGAAGACTAACACTCATTCATAGAGACTTTAATATAGAAAAGTAGAAGAGGAAACGTTTCTCCATAATCCTTTTGCCCAAGGACAAATCACTGTTAACATTCGATCTATTCCTTCCTACTCTTTTCCTCTGCTTTTTTGACAGTGACTATATTCAAAATTGTGAATTTTTAACATAAATGGTACATATAATATTCAAAATGGATCATAAACGTCCTTTATAATGATGTGCCATCTGTCCTTTGTATGAACCAGTTTGTTTAACCTGTCTCTTGCTTTTAAACATCTGGGTTGATTCTGAATTATTTTTTTGCCATAAATTCATACTGTAACAAATATTTTTAGGCATCTTTTTCTTTGTCAGGGGATTCCTTTGAGATAGAGTCTTTTCTGTTACTGTTTTTTTTTTTTTTTTTGAGACAGAGTCTTGCTCTGTCACCCAGACATGCACCACACACCCAGCTAATTTTTGTATTTTTGGTAGAGACAGGGTTTCACCATGTTGGCCAGGCTGGTCTCGAGCTCCCGGCCTCAAGTAATCTGCCTGCCTTGGCCTCCCAGTGTTGGGATTACAGGTGTGAGCCACCGTGCCTGGCCTGAGATAGGTTCTTAGAGACTCATTGGGTCAAGTGGCATGGGCCCATTAGAGAGTTTTCATAGCTGGTGTGGCTTTGGTGTTGAAAGCTTGCCGATCCCTTTCCGTGCCAGGGGTCATGGTTGCAATAGAAATACAAGATTCAGTGATCCTGCAGCCTGCTTTGGAAGATGGCATTTAAACAACAGAAGCAGAGAATAGAAAATTAGGCTTCAGTGAGAGGTTAGTCACTGAGCAGATGACCAGCGCACCAGGTCGGAGAGGTGGTATCCACATGGGTTCCAGGAGTTGGGAAACTTCCAGGAGTTAGGGAAGAGTTGTATCTTGAAGGGTGGGTGGATTCTTAAAGCCAGGTGGGAAGGGGATTCCAGGTTCATGAATGAGGGGAAGCCTGAGTCACAGCAGGGGTGGGCACTTGCTCACTGGGTGGCCAGCCTGTGAGAGGGCCTGCCCTGGGGCAGAGGGCCTGGCACCCGGCACCTCCGTGGGTGTGTGAGCCTGTGGTCTCTGTGTGGCTCAGCCAGCCTTGTGTCTTCCTGTAGGATGCCCTAAATGAGACCAGGGAATCAGAAACAAAGCTGAAGGAGTTCCCAGGAGTATGCAATGAGACCATGATGGCCCTCTGGGAAGAGTGTAAGCCCTGCCTGAAACACACCTGCATGAAGTTCTACGCACGCGTCTGCAGAAGTGGCTCAGGCCTGGTTGGCCGCCAGGTGAAAAGGGGACACATGAGTGGCCAAAGCTCTGAGTAGGGAAGTCAGGGAACCTAGTGACATATGCTTCATTCCACATGCCAGATGCAGCTGACTAGTACTGGCTGGCTTCATGGGGCCCAGAGTGCCATGCTCCATTAGTAATGTTGAGCATGAGTGCAGACAGTGGAGTCATCAAAGGGAAGTCAGTCAGGTGTCTGCCTTCTCTTAGAAGACTCTTATGCAGCAGTGCTTAGCTGGATGACATAACCAACCACCTCATGGGATGGCAGAGCCCTGTGTCCACTTATGTGGAAGGATTTAAGAATTTTTTTTTGAGACAGGGTTTCACTCTGTCACTCAGGCTGGAGTGCAGTGGTGCGATCATGGTTCACTGCAGCTTCGACCTCCTGGGTTCAGGCGATCCTCCCACCTCAGCCTCCTAAGTATGTGGGACTATAGGCACGTGCCACCATGCCCAGCTAATTTTTGCATTTTTCTGTAACATGGGGTTTTGCCATGTTGTCCAAGCCGGTCTCAAACTCCTAAGCTCAAGTGATCCTCCTACCTTGGCCTCCTGAATTGTTGGAATTACAGGTGTGCACCACTGTGCTCAGCCAATGTAAGAATTTTGTTTGTTTTTGTTTTTGAGATGGAGTTTTGCTCTTGTTGCCCAGGCTGGGGTGCAGTGGCACGATCTCGGCTCACTGCAACCTCTGTCTCCTGGGTTCAAGTGACTCTCCTGCCCCAGCCTCCCGAGTAGCTGGGACTACAGGTGCACAGCACCATACCCAGCTAATTTTTGCATTTTTAGTAGAGGTGGGGTTTCGCCATGTTGGCCAGGCTGGTCTTGAACTTCTGACCTCAGGAGATCCGCTCGCCTCGGCCTCCCAAAGTGCTGGGATTACAGGCATGAGCCACCACGCCCGGCCAATGTAAGATTTTTTAGTACCTTAGTATTGTTCCTGTCCACCACTGTGGGACTTTTTTGATTGGGACTCAGTGAGTTCTTCCAATGCTTGAAGTCACACCAGCAGGTCCTTAGCTGAGCAGGGGTGGGTATCATTGGTGGCCAAAGATGACAGTGGATGAATCTGAAATGTTGGGCCTTGTGACTCTCATGGCCTCCCAGGTGTCTCGAAACGGTCCCCCGTGGAGGGAGGTAGAAGAAAGGGCGTGGACCTGACATTTGGGGTGCTGGGGTCCAGTCCCAGCTGGGCTGTTGGTCATGTGCTGCGTGACCATTACCACGATGGGCAGGGCCTGGCCTGGCTCACCGAGGGGTGGGAGGCCAGGAGGCTGTGGCCTTGGCGAGCTTCTCCTAACTGTGCCCATGCCGGCTGTCGCAGCTCGAGGAGTTCCTGAACCAGAGCTCACCCTTCTACTTCTGGATGAATGGTGACCGCATCGACTCGCTGCTGGAGAATGACCGGCAGCAGACGCACATGCTGGACATCATGCAGGACCGCTTCAGCCGCGCCTCCAGCATCATGGATGAGCTCTTCCAGGACCGGTTCTTCGCCCGGGAGCCCCAGGACACCTACCACTACCTGCCCTTCAGCCTGCACCACCGGAGGCCTCGCATCTTTCCCAAGTCCCGCATCGTCCGCAGCTTGATGCCCTTCTCTCCATTCGAGCCCCTAAACTTCCACGCCATGTTCCAGCCCTTCCTTGAGATGATACACGAGGCTCAGCAGGCCATGGACGTGCCCTTCCACAGCCCAGCCTTCCAGTACCCGTTCCCGGAATCCATACGAGGTGAGAAGGGGTGGAAGCTCACAGCCTTCTGAGTAATCTGTTAGATGCCGAGAACCAGGCTGAGGGCCCAGTGAGTGTCATCTCGATTTTTCCCCAGCAATATCACGAGGGCGGTGTTATCCTTATTTAAAGAGGAAAAACAGAGCTGGGCATGGTGGCTTCATGCCCATGATGCCAGCACTTTGGGAGGCCAAGGCGGGAGGACCACTTGGAGGCCAGGAGTTGGAGACCAGCCTGGCCAACATAGTGAGACCCTGTCTCTACAAAAATAAAAACTTAAAAAATTAGCTGGGTGTGGTGGTGCACACTTATGGTCCCAGCTACATGAAGCTGGAGGCTGTGGTAAGCTATGATCGCACCACTGCATTCCAGCCTGGGTGACAGAGCAAGACCCTATCTCTTAAATAAATAAATAAATAAATAAATGTAACAGTAGGAATCAGTGGGGTCCATCTCTGTGTGGCTGGATACCTGACTCTTTTTCCCTCGTGTGTCCCCAGAAGGTGACGATGACCGGACCGTGTGCAGGGAGATCCGCCACAACTCCACAGGCTGCCTGCGGATGAAGGACCAGTGTGACAAGTGCCGGGAGATCTTGTCTGTGGGTGAGTTGCGGTCCAGACCGAAAGCCCTCCCCTCTGATCACTTGTGTCCTGGGGTCACTGGTGCTACCTTTATGGGGTCAGACAGGTGAGCGTTCGGATTCCAGCTCTGTGGCCTTTGAGCTGTGGCCCAGGGCAGGTCCTGAGCCTCACGCGGCTTGGGTTCCTCATCTTAGAATGGGATGAAGATGCAAGGCTATGCCTGAAGTCAGTGAGACATCGTTAGGGATATGTAAGTGGCCTCTACCTCATCGGGCCCATAATGGAAAAAGTCATCCCCCTGGGACTCCCGGTGATTTTGTTCCCAAGTGCCAAGCATAGTAGGCATCTTCATTTTCTGCTGCAGATTATGAAATTGCAGACAGTGTGTATTTTGTTTAACGAAACTTACCAGAGGCCAAGCACTGTTCTAAACACTCGACATATATTTCCTCATTTTCTCAGAATGACCCTCTGAGGAAACCAAGCCATAGAAAGGTTTAGAACTTATCCAAGATGGACCGGACGCGGGCGAGCTGGGCTTCACTTCTAGGTGTTTGGGAAGTGTTCTTAACCAGAGTGTGGTGTTCTCTCCTGGGACCCCTCACAGCCTCTGGCCACAGAGGTCACAGGTCTCGGTATCTGGGCAGTAGTCCCTTTGGTTGGATGGCTGCTCCCCCAGGCAAATGGAATATTTTCCTTCAACTGTCCCTGTCTGTTTCATCAGCTCTGGTTATGGGTTAACTTCTTTCTGCTTTGAGATAACAGCTGTGATAATATTTGGAATAGTTCCTGGTACACAGCTGTGCATGCTCAGAAAGAGTTAATTGTTTCCCCTTGTAAACAGCTTATCGATCTGGTGGCTTTGCTCTTACTTAATGCCTAGTTTGAGTTTGCCATGGCAGGCTGCCAGGGTCTAGTTAAACAGTCCTAGCCTCACTCCTGTAATTTTAGAAGCCTCTGCAAAATAAACAGTAGTGTTTTAAAGGCTGAAGTTGCAGGGTGTAGATGAGGGCACAACCAAGCATTGGGGCCTTTTCTATAAAAATATCACAGAGTGGCATCAATTACATGGTACCTCGCCGCAAGAAAGTTAGTCACGTTAGGGCCTGAAGAAAATAGCCAGATGCCCCGGCCCAGATTGGACGTCTGGCACTCATTTTCTGTCGCCCAGGCTGGGGTGCAGTGGCGCCATCATGGCTCGATGCAGCCTCGACCTCCTGGACTCAGGCCTGGCGCCAATCTTAACAGTCATTGATTACAGCTGAGCTAAATAGTCTACACTGACGAGGACTGCCTACTGTTATTTAAGATGCTTGCAACCGCATGAGCATGTACTGCCGGGGAGCTCTAAACCAGGATTTCTCAATTTCAGCACTGTTAACATTTTTTTTTTTTTCTTTTTGAGACAGGGTCTCTCTCTGTCACCCAGCCTGGAGTGCAGTGGCACCATCACGCTCACTGCAGCCCAGACCTCCCAGACTCAAGCGATCCTCCTGCCTCAGCCTCCTGAGTCACAGACCACAGGCATGCACCACCATGCCCAGCTAATTTTTTTATTGTTAGTAGAGAGGGAGTCTTGCTATGCTGCCCAGGCTGGCCTCCAGCTCCTGGGCTCAAGTGACCCTCCTACCTCGGCCTCCCAGAGTGCTGGGATTACAGGTGTGAGCAGTGCTGACATTTCCCACCATGTGATCACTTGTGGGGGGCTGCCCTGCGCACGTCAGTGTATTCAGCAGCATTCCTGGCCTCCACCCACTAGATGACAGTAGCTCCCTCCTCTTTGTTGTGACAACCAACTTCAGAAATGGCCAGTCTCCCTGGGCGACAGCATCACCCCAGTTGAGAAACTCTATTCTAGACTACGTCTCTACACCCAAGGATTTTTCTTTTCTTTTTTTTTTTTTTTTTTTTTAAGACAGGGTCTTGCCCTATTGCACAGTCTGGAGTACAGTGGTGTGGTCTCCGCTCACTGCAACCTCTGCTTCCCAGGTTCAAGCCATTCTCCTGCCTCAGCCTCCTAAGTAGGTGGAATTACAGACGTGCACCACTACACCTGGTTAATTTGTATATTTTTAGTAGAGACGGGGTTTCACCATGTTGGCCAGGCTGGTCTCAAACTCCTAACCTCATATGATCCTCCCACCTCAGCCTCCCATAGTGCTGGGATTACAGGTGCGAGCCAATGCACCCAGCTGATTTTTCTTAATTTTAAATTACTTTTTGGTAAACTAGTGAAGGTTATTTATTACATGTTTATTTTCAACCTGCATCTTGTCATTCTGTTTCTTTCCCCACCTAACATTTTATTTTACTATAAATGATTGCAGTCAACATCCTAAAGCATATGCAAAATCTCCCTTCCCCTGACCAGTTGTGTCTGATGTACCCACCTCTGGATATTTTTGAAATAATTTAAGGGGAGAAAAACAGTAGTTTTAAGAGCTAGTGGGCAGTTTCCAGCTCTTAATGAATCTGACGACCTGCAGTCCAGGGCCAAGAGGAGTGAATTCTCTTTTCCCTGCTCTCCTGATGAACTCAGTGACCAGCCATGGGCAGGCAGGTGGGTGGGCAAAGACCCTGGCTACTAGGTGCCGACATGTCAGCTGCATGAACTCTTGGCACCAGAACTGCCACCTCTGCAGACATGCTCAAAAGACAAGCTTGGCCCGGGTACACTGGCTCATGCCTGTAATCCCAGCACTGAGAGGCTGAGGTGGGCAGATCACCTGAGGTCAGGAGTTCAAGACCAGCCTGGCCAACATGGTGAAACCCCATCTCTACTAAAAATACAAAAAATCAGCCAGGGATGGTGGTGTGTGCCTGTAATTCCAGCACTTTGGGAGGCCAAGGTGGGTGGATCACTTGAGGTCAGGAGTTTGAGACCAGCCTGGCCAACATGGTGAAGCCCCATCTCTACTAGAAATACATAAAATTAGCCAGGTGTGGTGGCAGGTGCCTGTAATCCCAGCTACTCTGGAGACTGAGGCAGGAGAATTGCTTGAACATGGGAGGCAGAGGTTTCAGTGAGCCAAAGTTGTGCCATTGCCCTCCAGTCTGGGCAACAAGAGCAAAACTGTCTAAAAAAAAAAGACAAGCTTGGAGGATTATGCAGAACCACAGACCCAGGGTAGGTAGAGCCCGAGCTTAGGAGCTGAAGACCCTGGTTCAATCCTGGGCCCAGACATCTTTTCTTCTACGGCTTTAGGTAAGCTATTTATTAATCCTTCTGTGGGCCTCAGTTTTATTATTGGTGAAATAGACTGCTAATCCTTCAGTCAGAACGGATCCAATTCCTAGAGAAAAGGGATATCCAGAGAGCACCTTCTGCGGTGTCTGGGACGCAGGAGATGTCACATAAATGGCAGCTGTGAGTGATATTCCCTCTCTCTGGAAATGATTCCTGGGAGAGACTAGGGCAGTGAGAGCCACTCCAGGTCGGAGAACTTGACATCAGTGCTTCTGGAAGTGTGGTCAACACTGTCACCAGTTACCACTGTTTAGGTCAGTGGACATATTTTTCCAGAGCAAGGCTTTTCAGGCTGAGTGCAATGGCTCACACCTGTAATCCCAGCACAAACAGATCGGTTGAGCCCAGGTGTTTGAGACCAGCCTGGGCAACATGGAGAAACCCCCTCTCTACAAAAAATACAAAAGTCAGCTGGGTGTGGTGGCACGTGCCTACAGTCCCAGCTACTCACAGGGCTGAGGATGGAGGAAAGCCCAAGCCTGGGAAATTAAGGCTCCAGTGAGCCAAGATCTCACCACTGCACTCCAGCCTGGGCGACAGAGAAAAACTGTCTCAAACAAACGAAAACAAAGACAAAACCCCAAAAGACTTTCTGGATGACGGAAGTGACGTCTAGATTCCCATTCTGAGGCAAAACCTTTATTTGGTTGTGGATGATTCCTTCCCTGAGGGGAGCACTGCTTTCGCTCCCGGCTGCCTGTGGGACCTCCATTCATTCATGGCTCTATCCCTCTGTACCCTTCCCTTCACGCTTCTGCCTTTCATTTCTTCCATCTCCGGGCAGACTGTTCGGCCAACAACCCCTCCCAGGCTCAGCTGCGGCGGGAGCTCAACGACTCCCTTCAGATGGCCGAGATGTTGACCAGGAAGTACAACGAGCTGCTGCAGTCCTACCAGTGGAAGATGCTCAACACCTCCTCCCTGCTGGAGCAGCTCAACGAGCAGTTTAACTGGGTGTCCCGCCTGGCAAACCTCACGCAAGGCGAAGACCAGTACTATCTGCGGGTCACCACGGTGAGTGGTGTCCCGGCCACACGCTGCGGCTGGGGAGCCCGAGCTGTGCCCGGGAACAGGGGCCCAGGTGCCTTTGACGGAGCATTTATCAGGTGGCAGGAAATAGAAAACTTTAGGTGCCCTTATGGCCTTGAAGCCTCATCACCGAGGGAAAATAGAACCGAGGAGCAAAGTAAAAGGGGTCTGAAGTTTGCCCAAGGTGTGAGAGCTGACTTGGATGGGCATTTGATCCTGAACACCTGGCAGCAAAGCCTGTATCCTGTGGTTGCTGCTGTTTTTCTTCTGGTGTACAGACCTATGAATAAATCAGAAGCCTCTGTTTTTTTCTCAAAGCTACGTGGCTGCTTCTGGCGTAAAATGGCTTACGAATTGGTACCTCATTCTCTGCCAGTGACGAAAACTTTCTAGACCAGACATGATGGCTCATACCTATAATCCTAGCATTTTGGGAGGTATAGGCAAGAGGATTGCTTGAGGGCAGTTTAGAGCAGCCTGGACAGCATAGCAAGACTCCCACTCTACAAAAAAATACAAACATCAGCTAGGTGTGGTGGCACACGCTTGTAGTCCCAGCTATTCAGGAGGCTGAAGTGGGGGGACTGCCTGAGCCCAGAGGCCGAGGCCACAGTGAGCTGTAATCAGGCCACTGCACTCTAGCCTGGGTAACAGAGGGAGACCCTGTCTCTAAAAACATATAATACACTAATAAAATAAAATATAAAAAATAAAATAAAACTTATTTCTAGTACTGGGAACCCTTCTTTTTCTTTTCTTTTTCCCTCTAAGCCCCTTGGATTCCTTTTTTGCCCTAGTCTGACCAATGGCTCCCCAAAGTGAGTGTTTGGAAACCACTTTTATCCTCTGGGGTACTCCCTGGCCTGGTCATTTGCAGATGGCATTTGCCTCAACACTTGAGTGTCTCTGAACCAGGTTGCTTCTGTCCACTGAGCTGTACTGATGTCTAGATGCGTGAGAAGAGCTAGGGTCAGCTCTCTAGGTTTCTTGGAGGAGCAGGACTTCCCTATCCAGAGCCTGGCTTCTGCTGCAGAATGCAGGCACAGCGTTTCAGCTCTTCTCTTTTGTTCCATCTAGGTGGCTTCCCACACCTCTGACTCGGACGTTCCTTCCGGTGTCACTGAGGTGGTCGTGAAGCTCTTTGACTCTGACCCCATCACTGTGACGGTCCCTGTAGAAGTTTCCAGGAAGAATCCTAAATTCATGGAGACTGTGGCAGAGAAAGCGCTGCAGGAATACCGCAAGAAGCACCGGTAAGCAGGGGGCCTTTCCTGTGGGCCTGCAGGGCCCCGCAGGGTCTCTGGTAGCCAAAAAAAAAAAAAAAAACAAAAACTGCAGACTCCATAGCCTGGTAGGAATGACTCCGCCTGGAGCCAGAGCCCAAGACAAAGCCAGGAAATTACCAGGATTTTTATGTTTCCTTTGGAGGATGTTTTACTTTGGTGGGTAACTCTTTTCTTTCAGGGAGGAGTGAGAGGTGAATGTTGCTTTTGCATCCACGGGGGCATCTGAGTCCAGCTCCCCCCGAGATGAGCTGCAGCCCCCCAGAGAGAGCTCTGCATGTCACCAAGTGACCAGGCCCCAGCCTCCTGGCCTCAACCTCGCCCAGCCTCTCCCTGCTCTGGATCCTGCACTCTTAACACTCGAATCCGCTGCTCGTGGGAAGAACAGACTTGCTCCCGCATGCAACTAATTCAATAAAACTGTCTTGTGAGCTGAGCGCTCGGAGGCTTCTCTTTTTATGTTGTTTTTGTTTCCTGGCATTCCTTCATTTTGCTATGGGGGAGGAGGGTGGAAAATAAATAGAACCAAAAAGCAGTGGCTAAGATGGTATAGGGACTGTCATATGGTAGAGAATAAAAGAGATATTATGAGCAGCTTGATCCACTTCAAAAACTGCTTGCTTGCAGGAAAAGAGGTGTTTCAACAAGCCAACTGAAATATATTCCTGAAAAATGAAGACTTTCTGTTCTATTGTGGAACTGTCAATGCATTATTCTATTACGAAACTTGTTGATGCCAAGGTGTGGCCATCTCCTAAAGGAATCCACTGAAAGTTAGAATGAGCAGTAACGGTAAGGTATACTTGGTATTTAACGCCTATGGATGTTTTCCTTATGAAAACATTTGGTGGCCAGGAGTCCAAATGAGGCAGTTTTATTTGTTAAGAGCTGTTGCTTTTGCATCAGTTTTCTTTGTAAAGGCTGTTGATTCCCAGCATCCCAGGGGCACCTTGACTGTGGCATTGCCAGTCCCCTGCTAGTTTATATGACCTTTGCATCTTTTTCCCTGGACTACAGGAGTTTCTCCACTTTCGGTCTGAACCATAGCTGGACTGCAGTACCCTATGCTGCCAGCAGGTGGCCATGACTACACATGGTACCGATCTCAAACTTTTTTTTTTTTTTTTTAGACTCATTTTATTTACCCATGGAGGAAATAAAAACCTGTGTACCCCATGATTTGAAACCTTTGGAAAACATAATAAATGCAACATTTGGAACTATAATATAGAAACAAGAGATAATCATACAATGCTTCCAAATGAAGTCTCACATTGGATTTGCTGATTTTTAAGATTCCCCTCTTCTGGATAGATTTCATGGCCGAGATAGAAGTTCATTTGCTTCCACTGACTATTCTCTTTGATGGATATAGGATTTACGGGGTCTAAAGAGAACATACAATTCTAAAGTGTTCATGTTTGAGAGAGAACTCTGCAGTGATCAGGACTGAGCCAGTTTTAGCATAAACTTAGTACTACATTAATGATGAGGGTTGATGCCACACAGTTTCGAGCTTGAGAGTGACTCTAGCCACTATCACTGACATGGTGGAAAGCCAAATGAAACTGCAACAGAAAAACTGTCTTAGAGTCTAAATGATGTGTGCTCTGCTGATATCCGTTCTGTCGTCTACAGTCATGGGCATAAACTGAAGAGCACCACTGGGTCTTAGTCCATGGCATAAAGATTATTCTGAACATAGACACTGTCTTCTGCTTGGACTTCCTTTTTAACTGCATTTTGCAAAGCTTTAATTTGAAGCCTGCTAAATGAAAAGCTTAGTTGTCAAATCTTATTTCTGAAGAAATACTTTCTGGCAGTGATGATACCCAAAAGAGCAAGAGGCACCAAGACAGGCATACAGACTCCAGCACAGATTCCCTTAGTGGGGGGCGGCCATCTGCGGACTATGTGCCGGGGACAGCTGAGTTTGATTGTTATTCCAAAGGCCATCTGAAGACTCTGTCACGGTGTCATTCCCATCGGTTGTGTAGGAGTGCAGTGGCGAGCAGGCACGTTGTGTCCTTGTTGCTTCCTGCAGCGCTGTGGGGTGGGTTTCTGTTGGCTGAGGTGAAGAAGGTGGAGTAGCTGGTCCATGGTTCTGCGTGGGTGATGGCGTTGAGGGAGCAAAGGTAGAGACTGTCACTGTCGTTGGAACAGTGGTGCTCATTCGAACAGCTGTGAAGGTTGGAACAGTCTTGATGGTTGGAACAGGCATGACAACTGGAGTAGTTGTGACCCTGGGTGGTACCATCTCCAATGATAGGGTGATTTTCATGTCATTGAACTACATACACCCTGTGCTCAACACGGCAACAATACAAGCCACTGTCAGACACAGATGTATTTTCTTTTCTTTGGTGGGGGGGATGGAGTCTCACTCTGTTGCCAGGTTGGAGTGCAGTGGCGTGATCTTGGTTTACTGCAAGCTCTGCCTCTCGGGTTCAAGCGATTCTTCTGCCTCAGCCTCCTGAGTAGCTGGACTACAGGCACGTGCCACCACGCCTGGCTAACTTTTCATCTTTTTAGTAGAGACGGGGTTTCACCATGTTGGCCAGGCTGGTCTCGATCTCTTGACCTCATGATCCTCCCGCCTCGGCCTCCCAAAGTGCTCCCAAAGTCAAAGAGACATCCCTTTTGGAAAGATCCCCCAGTAGCTTATAGCATGTGTCCTTCTGATAGGTGACATGGGTTCCATTGGTTCAGATAATGCTATTTGGGCATCTAAGTAAAGAACATCTGCCTCTGTTCTAGCACATGGATGTGACATCTCCCCTGTAGCTGCAGGGTAGCATGGTAGATGGACCTGCCACTCCACCAACCTTTAGAGTAACTAAGGCATCTGCCGGAAGTAGGATGAGACTTAAGATGACCACTTGAGGTGGCATTATGGGGTCGGCCAGTTAGTGAGGAGGCAGTTTTCTCCCAGTCTCAATCTTAAAGCTCGGGCTTTTCACCCATTAATATTCTCTGATTATAGAGTTCTGGTCACCAGATACACCGCAATGGAACAAAACTCATCTGGCCACATCCCAGGTGTGTAGCAAAGTCCACATGTAAATTCATAGCTTAGAATATTCTTATGTCACTGCCAAGGGGCAACTCTCTTTGAAGTTATAAGCAACAAACTTGAAGCTTAATTCACGTTCAAGGTAAGTATTTTAGTATTGCTATCAAGGAAATTCAGAGTAAAGTCAGTGTGATTCACTTAATGATATACATTAATTAAGATTACGGGGTCAGAGGTATTTGTTTAAATGATCATAATTGTAAAGTATATGTCACACTATGTTTCAAAAGTTACTTTCTCTTTTCCATTGTTAAGTTGCTAGACTCTGGCAGTCACTATATTCACTAGATCCAGTTGGTTTTCTTTTTTCCTTTCTTTTCTTTTCTTTTCTTTTCTTTTTTTTTTTTTTT